>NW_015544201.1:1065992-1071243 GCF_001515605.1 Sinocyclocheilus anshuiensis
TAAAATATTATATTAACCCTAACTTATTTCTTTCACTTGTGCGTGCTCTAAAATTAAACTCCTCTGATCAGCCACATGTTATGAATCACATTTTGGAGCACAGGCACTGGCAAATAAATTCTAGGCTATACTTAGCCATTTCTCCACTTGCACGAATGTGTCTCATATACAATCGAATATGTCTGGGCCAATTCATCTAGAATAAGAACAGATAATAGATAATTTTGAATGAGGAGTTGGAGAGTATAGAAAAGTGGATTTTAGATAAGTTGATACTAAATACATCTAAAACAAATTAGATGATTTATATATAAATATTTAGAATTAGAAATTATATATAAATAAAACTCTTATTCAGCAAATTAAGGAAGCAAAATTATTGGGTATCACCCTGGATAATAAATTGTCATGGTCAAAGCATACTGAGAACATAGGATGATTGCTGCAATATTGTTATCAACATCGAAGATTTTACATTTTAAAACTCCATTGGATCAGTAGAATCAATTACAATCTAATGTTCAGTCACATGAATATGCTACTAGACGAGCAACGGATGGTAGATTTCTACTCCCTAATTCTAAAACTAATTTTCTGAAACGTACAGTAACATTTAGGGCAATGAAATCATGGAATCTTTTACCATTGTCATTAATTAGGATAACACGAAAAATTTATTTTAAAAGGCAGGTAAAGGCACACCTTGGAATTCTGTACTTATAGGAGGTTGAGGTATAGGAATTAGTTGAATAAGCAATACGTTTCTTATATAGTAGGTGTTATAGCTATTAAAAGGGTGGAAGAAATGTTTATACAGATGCTTTGGAATGTGGAGAATGTATTTAACTTTTTATTTTTTAATGTATGTAATAATGTATGAATGTTAAGTGTTGTGTGGACCCCAGGAAGACTAGCAATGCCTTAGGGCATAGCTAATGGGGATCCAAATAAATAAACAAATAATAGAGGCAAACAGGTTTTCATTGGATGCAAAATAGCTTTAAGCTGAATTTGTGCTTTACACAGTCAAATTATGAGTCATTACCTAATTTAAAGTGTTCATATTAAACATACGTTATTTCTGTAAGATATGCAGGAGCTGGTCTATTGAGAAAATTTATAGAAATATTTTTTTGATTATTAGGATTTACTCTGTTTTCCCTCCTTGAGTGTATTATAGTCCTTAAACTGGATTTTTTTTGGACTACTATTTTATAATGTGTCTATTAAAAATGTACTACCATAGCCTTTTAAAGGTATAGTTCACTCAAAAATATAAATTTGCTGAAAATTTACTCACCCTTAGGCCATACAAGATGTAGAGTTTTGTTTGCTATTTTTGAACAGATTTGGAGAAATTTATCATTACATCAGTTGATCACCAATGGATCCTCTACAGTGAATGGGTGCCGTCAGAATAAGAATCCAAACAGCTGATAAAAACATCACAATAATCCACAAGTAATCCACAGGACTCAAGTCCATTAATTAACATCTTGTGAATGTGAAGTGAAAAGCAGGGTGTTTGCAAGAAACAAATCCATCAAGACATTTTAACTTCAAACCGTTGCTTCTAGCTAAAATATGAGTCCTCTATCCATAATATTGTTTTCTCCACAATATGGAGTACTCTCGTCTGAATCAGGAGAGAAATATGCTCAGATCAAGCACTGTTTACCAGCAAAAACAGCCAAAAACTAACAGTCTAAACAGTTGTATTTTGATGTGGAAGTACAACAGGGGATGGACTTTTTCACTAGAGGAAGCACTATTATGAAATGTGGACTGGAATTTCTTCCAAAAGTGACAGTTTAAAGTTAAAACACCTTAAAGGTGCAGTAGGAGATCTTGGAAAATGCTAACTTTAGCCTGATAGCACTGAAAGAGAACGTCCCACCCTCCCTGCAATCGCCGTCCAAAGCCACGCCCCTGAACGCATTTACGCTCACAGACCAGAGACAACATTACTACAATAGGCTACATCAGCGGTTCCCAATTCCAGCCCATGTTCTGAAGTGAAGTAAACTTCAACCGATTTCCCCCGCTCAGGGAGGAGGGAGCAATGAACACTGTGTAGGGATCATATCGATCGGAACACAGTTCATGCACGTAGCTCACTTCTAAAGAGCTGGTTATCTGAATCGCGAGGACTGGAATTGGGAAATGCTGGGCTACATCATGTGTCATTAACCGGTGAGAAAACTTTAAAAGTACTACAATACCAGGAAGGAAGATCGGGTTGTTGATGTTTGTCTGCCATTCTCGCTCTGTCTGCACAGCGTGCGTGAACGCACTGATGATGTATCCTGTCTGCGCAAACTGGGTGCGCAGAGGTATGCAGATACATACGTTGACAGGCAGGTAGGAAAGCCAATTTGAAATGCTCGGACCGAGCCTTTTGATTGGACGAACATTTCTTGGTCCTACGCCTTCCACAGAATATATAAATACAGATAAATACATTTAGACCACTTAACTTAATGATTGCTATCGGGATGTGAAGAGACTTTCAACCAGCATAACAAAAAAAAATTCTGAAGACAATCACCTATTGCACCTTTAATGATGGATTTATTTTTCATAAAACCATTCAGCTTTTTGCTTCACAAGACATTAACAGACGGACTGGAGTCTCTTGTTCTGACGGCACCCATTCACTGCAGAGGATCCATTGGTGAGCAAGTGATGTAATGCTAAATTTCTCCAAATCTGCTCTGATGAAGAAACAAAAGGATGCCCTGAGGGTGAGTACATTTTCAGCAAATTTTCATTTGTGGGTGAACTATTCTTTTAAAGACATAGTTACACCTGCGAGGGACTAAAAAATTATGAGTTGTTAAAAAGGAATACGTTTAGAAACCGCAAAATTCATCTAATATGCCCTTATATTTGATCAAATAAAAATAAATTTAAAAACCTGGAGTGATATTGTGTTCATTATTTCATTTTTGACATAACATTATTTCATACCTTGTCAAAAGTAAAAAAATGTAACCAAAACTGGTCAAGTCAGTAGATCCTCATCAGTTATGGTGATTCCAGACTGCCACACAAGCTGGGGAGGGAATCTGCAGAAAGCAAACAGATGAAGGGACAGATGAATGTTAGCAGCATTATTTTAGTACTCAGTGTATAATAATCACAATTTCGGGAATTAGACATTTGTTTTTTTGACAGAGGAGCCTGTGGCTTTCTTCTCTACAGTTTGTTACTAGCTCAAGATCTACTTATGGAGGAGCCCGTCGCTACGGAGTAATCCAATCCAATAACGACTATCCCTGGCTAACCATCTGAGAGCCCTTCAGTTGACAGTCTGATAATCCGTCTCAGGAATATAAACACAGTTCATGCACGTAGCTCACTTCTAAAGAGCTGGTTATCTGAATCGCGAGGACTGGAATTGGGAAATGCTGGGCTACATCATGTGTCATTAACCGGTGAGAAAACTTTAAAAGTACTACAATACCAGGAAGGAAGATCGGGTTGTTGATGTTTGTCTGCCATTCTCGCTCTGTCTGCACAGCGTGCGTGAACGCACTGATGATGTATCCTGTCTGCGCAAACTGGGTGCGCAGAGGTATGCAGATACATACGTTGACAGGCAGGTAGGAAAGCCAATTTGAAATGCTCGGACCGAGCCTTTTGATTGGACGAACATTTCTTGGTCCTACGCCTTCCACAGAATATATAAATACAGATAAATACATTTAGACCACTTAACTTAATGATTGCTATCTGGATGTGAAGAGACTTTCAACCAGCATAACAAAAAAAAATTCTGAAGACAATCACCTATTGCACCTTTAATGATGGATTTATTTTTCATAAAACCATTCAGCTTTTTGCTTCACAAGACATTAACAGACGGACTGGAGTCTCTTGTTCTGACGGCACCCATTCACTGCAGAGGATCCATTGGTGAGCAAGTGATGTAATGCTAAATTTCTCCAAATCTGCTCTGATGAAGAAACAAAAGGATGCCCTGAGGGTGAGTACATTTTCAGCAAATTTTCATTTGTGGGTGAACTATTCTTTTAAAGACATAGTTACACCTGCGAGGGACTAAAAAATTATGAGTTGTTAAAAAGGAATACGTTTAGAAACCGCAAAATTCATCTAATATGCCCTTATATTTGATCAAATAAAAATAAATTTAAAAACCTGGAGTGATATTGTGTTCATTATTTCATTTTTGACATAACATTATTTCATACCTTGTCAAAAGTAAAAAAATGTAACCAAAACTGGTCAAGTCAGTAGATCCTCATCAGTTATGGTGATTCCAGACTGCCACACAAGCTGGGGAGGGAATCTGCAGAAAGCAAACAGATGAAGGGACAGATGAATGTTAGCAGCATTATTTTAGTACTCAGTGTATAATAATCACAATTTCGGGAATTAGACATTTGTTTTTTTGACAGAGGAGCCTGTGGCTTTCTTCTCTACAGTTTGTTACTAGCTCAAGATCTACTTATGGAGGAGCCCGTCGCTACGGAGTAATCCAATCCAATAACGACTATCCCTGGCTAACCATCTGAGAGCCCTTCAGTTGACAGTCTGATAATCCGTCTCAGGAATATAAGGAACCAGTGAAAACGTTTTGACTTTCTAGCATATGCTTAGTGCAACGTCAAATTCATAACCTAATTAACTAACATAATGATAAGCAAAGTTTTCACTGTATGACTTCATCCATTTATGTAAAACAAAAAAAGTAATTGCAATACATATCTGAATAAATTATAATTGACTTAAAACTAATTTCAAAACAGAGAGGAAATAACAGATATACACGAACAGCATCATTCTGATGTTAATTGGATGACTATCAGCCTGTTACTTGTGTCAATGGAAAGTGATGAATGCATTACGCATCAAGCGTTGGCATGAGAGAAACAGGAGGCTTATTTATGACTTATGATGAGATGTTCTTTGTGGTGACAAAGATTTCCCCTTCAGTCTGTGTATCATATAGTTAAACTGAAAACAATTAATATTCCAAATTTAGCCTGCACAGCTGAAGCCATGATGTACAAAGCTTGTTTATTACAATATCTTTGAAGTGCTGTTAAAACAGCATGAGACATGAGATTTTAATTTGAAGAAATAGTCAAACGGTTTTATATTTATATGTAAAATGATTTTTAAAAATATACAATCAGTTTATTATATATAAAATTACATAACATGCTGAAAAATATATACATACAATCATTATATATATATATATATATATATACACACATACACA
>NW_015544201.1:1071697-1074091 GCF_001515605.1 Sinocyclocheilus anshuiensis
GGCTTTCATTTGTCTTGCACTGAGGAGAGGCTTCCTTCGGGCCACTCTGCCATAAAGCCCCGATTGGTGGAGGGCTGCAGTGATGGTTGTCTTTCTACAACTTTCTCCCATCTCCTGACTGCATCTCTGGAGCTCAGCCACAGTGATCTTTGGGTTCTTCTTTACCTCTCTCACCAAGGCTCTTCTCCCCCGATAGCTCAGTTTGGCCGGACGGCCAGCTCTAGGAAGGGTTCTGGTCGTCCCAAATGTCTTCCATTTAAGGATTATGGAGGCCACTGTGCTCTTAGGAACCTTAAGTGCATCAGAAATTTTTTTGTAACCTTGGCCAGATCTGTGCCTTGCCACAATTCTGTCTCTGAGCTCTTCAGGCAGTTCCTTTGACCTCATGATTCTCATTTGCTCTGACATGCACTGTGAGCTGTAAGGTCTTATATAGACAGGTGTGTGGCTTTCCTAATCAAGTCCAATCAGTATAATCAAACACAGCTGGACTCAAATGAAGGTGTAGAACCATCTCAAGGATGATCAGAAGAAATGGACAGCACCTGAGTTAAATATATGAGTGTCACAGCAAAGGGTCTGAATACTTAGGACCATGTGATATTTCAGTTTTTCTTTTTTAATAAATCTGCAAAAATGTCAACAATTCTGTGTTTTTCTGTCAATATGGGGTGCTGTGTGTACATTAATGAGGAAAAAAAATTTACTTAAATGATTTTAGCAAATGGCTGCAATATAACAAAGAGTGAAAAATTGAAGGGGGTCTGAATACTTTCCGTACCCACTGTATATATATATATATATATACACACACACAGACTTGACTTAAAATGTTTGAGCTAATTTTTGCCTAACACCAAACTAAACAATAATCCATATCCAGAAAAAAATAACACTTTAAAGCTAGGTAGACAATTATGCAAAATAAAAGTATGTTAGTAGATTCTGTAAACACCCCTAATTTTCCCCTCCTCATTGATTCCCCTTTTGTGTAAAGTTTGATTTTCAACTTTGAGAGACATGAGCCACTGTAAAATGTTATGTCCTTGAAGTTTTAAACGTGTTTAATGCAAATGTTTACTCATTTAAACCACTCTTATGACTCCATTCATTTCTAGCCTTGTCCACTTGTTTGCATCCACTAGTTAACTTCATCTGAGCAAGTGCACTTGGGAAAGTGAAAGCAATAATGGCAAGATCCACCAGCCATTAGAATGGCTCCTACAATAACTTTTCTTTAAGGACTAAACATAGCGGGTTTGTCACAAAGCGAAACGAACAAAGTAAACTTGAGTATTACGTCACCAAAATAAAATGTTACACACATACGAGGGGGAGGGGCACGGCAGCAGGTTTAGCTTCCTCGCTAACTGAGCAACTCAAGCCAGCCATTGGTAGTACTGCTGTAGCATGCAACTGGCTAACTGGCAGAACAGACATTAATTAGCAGCTGATCTCGATGTCATCATTGTTCTCTTACCAATGCCCTGGACTTCAGAGGTCCTGGTTGAGCTCCAGAGAGAACAAAGGCGCAGGCTTTAGGGTGTATTGAAAATGAAGATCAGTTCAAAGAGCGAGTGAGGTGCTCAGTGACTGTGGAGGTCTTCACCAGGTGCTTCCATGTCTGTTTACCAGGCAGCATTCTGGGACAAGAACGTCACTGGCTGACTCCAGCAGCACGCATGCACCGAGCACGCCTGTCACTGGTCAGTATGGTGGGTGTCTTAAACGAGAGCGCTGCCTATCTGGACAGCATTTCTGGGCGTCGTTCGCGGGCTTGTAAGGCTCCAGTGCGTTTTTGTGAGTCATTTGCGTAGTCGGGACTCTTTCACAACAGCTTTTCGAGCGTCTCAGACGCGCCCTCGGAGCCCAAATAGGCTGTCTAGGTAGGCGGCTCAGTGGGTTTTGAAACACAGCCTGCTACTGCACTTCCGCTATAACGCTATTCCATATATATATCGTGAACTAAAATACACTAATCAAAACCACACGCAGCCGTCACAACTTTGAAATGACTTTGGCGATATAATAATGAGGGGAAAAAAACCTTGCCGTTTAGGCAGGGTCGGCGCCAGAGCGCACAAAGTGAGGGGGCAGGCACAATTTACTGGGGGGGGCCGCACTTTTTTTGGGGGGGGCCCGGCTCTGTAAAATAACCTACTGGAAGCTCTGTTGGTTTGCTGTATACACAATACATTTTTTTTTTTCTGAGGTAAATTAAAAAAAAGATACGTCTCGTATAAGTTGCATTTTCAGAAATAATAACGGCAGTTTTAACACAAATAAATAGCCTATGGATTTCCCCTCAAGGTACCTTAAAACATTCGTAGTTTGTGGTTTATTATCTTATTAATTAAAACACATCAGCCATAAAATAGTACAATGGCAAATTCG
>NW_015544201.1:1075533-1092227 GCF_001515605.1 Sinocyclocheilus anshuiensis
CCCGTGGTGCCGACGCTGCGTTTAGGGATGTTCTGTAGCGATTTGTGAATCTTTTGAGTCGGATCTTTTCAATTAATAAATTCACTAAGCCGATTCGACTCGCAGTGCAACCGACACTTTGAACATGAATATGTTCGAATATAATGAGCCAAGAATCGATGAGTGACTGAGCTGATAACAATATAATTAAATGCATATTTTATTGATGTTCTAAATTACTTAATGTTTTATGAGCTGACTCATGGCTACAAAAAAGAACTAAACTTATGATACGGAATAAAAGCATCGGCTTTTAAAACGGTTCTTTAAAATAAACTGTTTTAAATGAACCGATTCGCGGATCTACGACCATTACTGTCAAATGCTGCGTCTCAATGTGCCTACTTATACTACGCCCTTAAAATATGTACTCTTTTGGTGAAGAAAAAGTACACACTTTTGAGTGTGTAGTAGAAGAGTAGGCATTTCATTTAACTTCCTACCGTACTGGAGAGAAAAAAAGTAGCACATTGATCTGCCAGTCGCGGAGACCTCTGCTCATATTTTCTGCATATTGATGCATTTAAAAGTTCACGACCAAATGGATGTTTATAAAAGTTAACATTACTGTTGTAGATTAAATATAACACGGATAACAATAAATAAATATTTTTTACCAGGTTAAATGTTGATTATTAGGCGATACCGATACCTCTAAACTAAACTGATCTTTTAAATTATTAAACGAATATAATCAGTAATTATACTCACTTAATATTAGATTTTAAAGCCATGTTTTTTAACATTTCATAGCAGTTTCTAGGTTAAATTGATTGCCTAGAAAGCTCGCAAAGAGTGCTCATAACCCCTAAAAAGCTGTCACTCTTTGTTCATCGCGATCTCACAAAGTTCTGTTACCAATGAATCTCACACTGCGCAATTAATATATTATTAACATCGTGTATAGCACTCTGAGCCATGCGTCAGCAGCGAACGCTGTCTGTGATCGATTGGTTCTGTCTTTCAGTATTTGCGAGATTTCTTGATAAATAAATACAATTAATGGTTAAAAATGCACTTTATAATCGATATTTTTATGTGAGGATCGATCCTTTCAATACAACATCAGTATCGATACTTAAGGATCGATCCGCCCATTCCTAGCCAAAGCGCAATGGATTGTGGGCAATTTTAGCCATTAGAGTGTGCACGGATCCACACTTCAAAAATCGACCTGAAATAGTAGACCATCCGGGGACTTTTGGCATACTCTTTTCAACATACTATGCATTGGGACACACTTATTCTAATCTCACATACTAGGATGGATAATATGAACATTGAGACGCAGGGCCAGTTTAGGCTGAAGCGAATATTTGAGTCGGATCTTTCGGAGAACAAAAAGTTCTCCGGTGTACCGACGAAACATGCTACCTATCAGATTGTGCTACCAAAAATATATTTACATTGTTTTAAGGGTAAGTTTAGGGTAAGGGTAGGTGTGGACGGGTAGGGGTAGGTATGGACATTAAAAAAGCCTCAAACCTCATCAATAAGATGCTGGTAGCACAATCTGATAGGTAGCATTTTTCGCTATCGATTTGTGCTACCCATCTTTTTAATGGGAGGTAGCACAATCTGAGCGGGTAGCACACATCGTCAGAACACCGGCTCACAAAAACGATTCGATTCGCAGTGGAACCGACACTTTGAACCGAGAACAGTCGATTTCAAAAATTGGTAATAAGTCAAGACACGTTAAGTGAGCTGACAGTAACAGTACGTAGGCCTGTACTAAAACATGGGAAAAAACATGACAAAGAATCTTTGTCAATACATTTTAATATTTTTTAATGTGAACGCATATTATATTTATGTTTAATGACTTTCATGTTATATAAATGACTATGTTTTTATAAGCTAAATCATGGCTACAACAAACTGAACGGATGTTATTGCGTAAAAGAATTTCTGAATCGTTTCTTTTATTTTATTTTTTAAACGGTTATTTGAAACGAATTGTTCTAATGAACCGATTCTCGAAATTGAGTCAGACTTCTCACCACTGTCAAAAACTAATGAACTGCCTACCTGTTCAGCATTTCTGGAAGTCACACGAGTAGTTTTAACGTTTGAACGAGTAATTTACCCACAACCTCTAAATGACTTGAATAATGATGAAACAAAACCTTGCAACTTAGGAAACTGCTGTGATTCGTGCTGTGGGGTCGGCGGGTTCGGCTCATTTGCTTCGCAACAGAGGCGGGGCTCTGATGCCCTTATGTGTCCGTGCGCGCATGTCAATAAAGTTTTTTCAAATAGTTCAGTTAGCTTATTGGAGAATGGGTAGCATCACTGATGGTAAGGATTTGTTTGTGTATATTTAGGACGTGTTTGCTAGTTATGTGGCAAATCAGCGTGATTTATTACAAAGGTGCCCAACTATGTGTTATTGTAAACTAAAGAAACTCACTTAAAAGGAGGAATCATAGCTAGTTAGCCATGTGATATGCTAAAACTGATGCACTAAAACAGGGCTGTCCAAACTCAGAGTTTAGCTCCAACCCCAATTCACACCTGAATCAGCTAATCAAGCTCTTACTAGGCATAGAAACTTCCAGTCAGGTGTTTTGAGGCAAGTTGGAGCTAAACTCTGCAGGACACCGGCCCTCCAGGACCGAGTTTGGACAGCCCTGCACTAAAACACCCATAAAATGTTGAATATAAATCTTATTTCATTTACTTCGATCACATGTCACTAAAATGCGTAAGAGTTTCGAAGGGCTTTAGGAATATACAAACGTGTAACGTTTTTATAAAAAGATATGCGTATAATTATGTCGTATGTGTGTGTATATATATATATATATATATAATTTATTTTTCTGTAGTGTGTCAGTAGGAAATATCAGTTTACATTTCTAAACATTCCTTTGCCATTCATTGTAATAATCCAGTGAGAGTTTTGTATGCATGAGGAGTCTGAAACAGCCAGAGCTCCACACATTGATCTGATCTCACCATCGTCCAGTCTGTCTGGAATGACATGAAGAAACAGAAAAAAAACTGAGACAGACTAAATCCAGAAGAACTGTGCCGATGTCTCCAAGACGCTTGAAGAAACCTACCTGCAAAGCTAAAGTACTGTCAAAAGCTTTAGGCACTTGTGTAAAAATGCTGTAAAGTGAGGATGCTTTCAAAAATAATGTCATAAATAGATTTTATTTATAAATGAACTTCTATTAACTAAATCAAATCAACATTTGGTGTGACCACCCTTTGCGTTTAAAACAGCTTTTGCTCTTGGTACACTTGCATATAGTTTTTCGGGTAGCTTTGTAGGTAGGCTTCTTCAAGCATCCTACTTGAGACGTTGCCACAGTTCTTGGTGATATATTTTTTTGTGATTTATTTTTTGTGAAAATGCATATATAATGAATAATGATTGTACATATGTTTTATGCTTTTAAAAACATTTTTTATGCAGTCTTAAAGCCCTTCTGAAATAATGGGCATGTTATGTGACTTTGGCCAAATTTGTTGCTATGATATATTTTCGAGCATGAGCTGTTTTTATGTGGTTTAATGTGTAGTTCGCTTCAACAATACTTCTTAAATGGCATCTGTGTCTGTATCGTTTCACAGATGAGGTTATTCGGAAACGTCTTCTTATCGATGGAGATGGAGCTGGAGATGATAGGCGCATTAATGTGCTTATGAAGAGCTTTACCAAATGGTGCCATTCCAATTTCTCACCAGAGGAAGGGTAATTTAAACTATTATTATAATCTGTGATCTGTATAATTTCTTTATGATGTACCTTATTCCACTGATTAGTTACCATAGCCTTATGTATAATGACTTGCATGCTTGTCTCTGTTGCTGTAGGTTCTCACAGTATCAGAGGATGGTGACATCTTTGGCTCAGTGTGAATTCTCCATGGGGAAAACCCTGCTTGTGTACGACATGAACCTGAAAGAAATGGAGAATTATGAAGCAATCTATGCAGATATTGGTAAGACCTCCAGTTGATGTGCATGTGTGACTTTGTCAGGTATCATTACCATTTGTTCATTTACTAAGCAAAATATTCTTGTTTCTTCTCTTCAATATAGAGAAAAGTATAACATCAGCCCATGAAAAAATTGCAGAGTGCAAAAAGGAAATCCAGAGAGCGAAACGGATACGAAAAAACCGCCAAGGTTCAGTACAACTCCTTTGGAGAAAACTGACATTTTGTACTTTTATGTTGTTGTTTTTTTGGGTTTTATCACTAATTTCTGCTCTCCAATTTAACGCTCCTATTTGTAGAGTATGATGCTTTGGCCAGAGTTATCAAGCAACATCCAGACAGACATGAGACCTTAAAGTAGGTTTGAAATTCATGTTTAGGTCATATCACATCTATATTAACATTTATTTATTACCTGGTTGACTGTGTATTAAATCTGTATTCTGTACATCCTTCTGTGATCTTATTTTCTGCAGGCAGCTTGAGGCTTTAGACAAAGAGCTTCAGCAGCTTTCACACATCAAAGAGAATGTGGAGGACAAGGTAAGGGAATGTGGTATTTCTTGATGATTTTGTATACTTAAATATTTACTCTGTCTGATCTTCTTTTTTTTTTTAACCATGTTCAGTTGGAACTTCGTAAGAAACAGTTCCACGTCCTTCTCACCACAATTCAGGAACTTCAACAGACTTTGGAGAGTAAGTAGTTTAACTGAATAAAGAGTGGAGGACAAAGATGGATACTGATCCAGATCTGCTTTGCAGTGTCCAAAAATTAGTTTTCGTTCTGATCAGGTTGTAATCATATGCCTGTTTAATGGTCTAAATTTGTGTTTGGTCATCTTTTTAGATGATGAGAAGATGGAAAGTGATGATACCCAGGAGAGCCCGATGGAAAATGGAGACTAGACTAACATTTTTCCAGTTTTTCCTGAAGATGTACCTATTGTCCCGTTCTCTCATTTTAGTCTCTTTTTTTTTTTAAGTTGATGTACAGAATTAAAGTGATTTCTTTACCAACTGAATCCAAGTTGTTTAATTTTAGCATATGGCCCCTTCTAGGTGAAGTTTTGGACTTGGAAGCACAGCATAAAACATTTTTAAACAAATATGCTCAGTAATATATTGTGCCCCAAAAGCTTCATAAACAAAATTACTTTTACTGTGACTTGGCATAGTTCAAAGAGAATGTTATGAACATTACCAAAAGATTACCCATTTTAGTGTGGTTTTGTTCTTAGATGAGGTAAATGTTCAGACCAAAATGAATTAGAATGAAGATGCAACATAAAAACAGTAAACTATATGGAATTTGATTCACTTTAATGCCATAAAATTAATATTTCACCTAACATTAATTAATTAAATCATTTATTCATTCATTATTTAACTATTTATTTATTGTTGGGAGTGTTTCAAGACACTTCATAAATGTAAAAACACTTGTTGTAATAACGGTAAATCTAAGTGTATTTCAACACCTATGCAATACTTGGAAATAACTAAATATAATAAAACATCAAACCAAGAAGCATTTATTAAAAAAAAAAAAGTTAGCACAACCACACTTTTTAAGTAAGATATTTCGCATAAAGTAGAAAAAAATACATAATCTGCATGCCGCTTAACCAGCAGATGTCACTGATGCTACAATGTTTAACATGACTCACTGAAACTACATGACTTTGAGGTAAAAGAGTCCATAGTCTGTCTGTCTGTCTGTCTGTCTGTCCATCTATCTATCAAACTTCTTATCTATCCATCCATCTATCTATCATCCTTCTATCTGTCTGTCTCTGTCTGTCTGTCTTAAATATTGTAGTAATACTCTTAAACTCAACTGCTAGTATTGATGACATGTTCAGAACTGCAAAATATCCCTCATAAATGGAAGCTCAGCTTGAGCAGATCTTGCAGTCGGACTCTGAAGCAAAGTGTGTGAGTGAGTTTGATGTCTTCAGACGAGCAGTGAGGGAACAGTGTTGACACTGAGGCTGTTTTTATGCTGTGCAGACGTACTCTGCTTCTGACAGCAGATCAGAAGTGACGTATAGGCCAAGAGTGAAGTGGAGAAAGAGCAGCGCTGCTGTCGTCATTCACAGAGCTCACACTCAAGTCAGAAGGGTAGCGTGGAGTCACTTTATCAGCCAGAAGTAATGCAAATATAAAAGCATACTGTACCAATGAGAAAAATAACAGATTCAACTGGATTTTTTATTATTATTTTATAGAGGGCACTGCCTTTAAGAATACAGGCATTGTATACCGGACATGATTCAATTAGTCATTCAGTTATTAAGATGGTCATTTTGTGACATTAATTACATGAACACCAGAATCACTGGACAGAAATATGAATTATTGTCACACTGCAAAAATAATATTCATGAGTTTGTGTTAAAGAAATCTGTAACAGACAAAGACTGTATCTGTGTTTTCATATCCTTACATTGTTTATCTAACAAAAAACACTATATGACACTATATTGACTCATCTGCACAGTATCACTGTAAGAGCCAAATCTCCCTTATTCGGTTTATTCAACACAGGTAAAGGCTTCCCCTGTGCATGATGTCTGATTATTGTCACTGACTAATTACAGCTGAGCTGTGCTTCCTTGAGTGCACACAGCGAGATGTGAAGAACAGTAGAGTATTATGCATTCTGCCACATCCTATGAATAATCTAGAGGAGTCCCAGCAGTCAGCTGCAGTGCTTCTAATTGGGTTCCTGATTTAAAACGTCTACAGCCAAATTCCCCTTGGAATGGAGATCAGCTCTCAGGAAGACTCGGAAGACACATGGGAGTCAGATGACTCGGATTGGATAGATAAACATGGAGAATTTTGTCTCTTCGGGTAAACAAAACCTTCCCAGCATACTCTCATTGTCACAAGGAATGCCTTTGCTTGATGTTGTTTGGCCAAGGGCTTCAGTGATAATGGACCAATCAGAAAAGGTATGGAAACATGGATATTTTTCTCCATTTCACTGTGTCAGTGTCATTCTCGGTCAATATTAGAGACCATTATTTCCTCTTGATGGATATACAGGCAAACAAAAAGCCATGTTTGCCACTAACATCTGTACTTACAAATGAAAACAGAAATCTCTGTTATATACTTTAAATTACAAACAACTGCATCACCTACTCTAGGTGATCACAATTAGGACATTATTGTGGACAGTTCATCTGTGAATGTTGTTCAAAAGAAAAATGTTTGTTTAACCCTTGATGAAAATGTAGCTTGCTCCGTTTCTGAAACGACTTTCCCGTATTGATATAATTTAGTCCATGCAGACTGCAGGATAGTGTTAAAGGGGTCATGTGATGCTGCTAAAAATAACATTATTTTGTGTATTTGGTGTAATGAAATGTGTTTATACGGTTTAAAGTTCAAAAAACACATTATTTTCCACATACTGTACATTATTGTTTCTCCTCTATGCCCCGCCTTTTTGAAACGCGTCGATTTTTACAAAGCTCATCAGTCTGAAAAAGCGAGGTGTGCTCTGATTGGCCAGCTATCCAGTGCGTTGTGATTGGCCGAATACCTCAAGCGTGAGACGGAAATGTTACGCCCCTCACATACTGTTGATGCCGTGTCCGGCCGGAGCGACGAGACAAAAACATTAAAACCCATTACAAACGAGGCATTTGTTGCATCCAGTGGGGACATAATTACTGATTATAATAACTTATACTGTCTTTTTACGCGTTGCATTGCATCGCGCCGCGTAAACATAAACCTCTGTCTGCATTTGTGATCGGAGAAATGCCAAACAAGTGCTACTCTACACTGCCCAAAACTCGCGTTTGAATCATCAGTGGCAACGAAAAAACAGCGGCCTACCGTGAGGGGAAGCCCCTGCTTAGAGTGCACTGAGGCCAGGATAGATTGCGCTGAGGCGGGCTGGATTCCGCTTCGTCCACGGTGAAAGTTGATGTTTTACCCAAAAATGAAAATTGACTTGCAGTTGGGCCATCTAAGATGGATAAATGAGTTTTTTTGATTTGAAGAAATTTAGCATTATATCACTTATTTTCCAATGGACCCTCTGCAGTGAATGGGTGCCGTCAGAATGAGAGTCCAAACAGCTGCTAAAAACATCACAATAATCCAAAAGTAATCCACACAACACCAGTCCATCAACTGACATCTTGTGAAGTGAAAAGCTGCATTACAGTTTTTTTTGGACCCATATGACTTCTGTAGTATGGAAAAAATACTGACAATAGGACCACCAACTGTTTGGTTATACATTCTTTAAAATATCTTCTTCTGTGTTCAGCAAAATTCATAAATGTTTGGAACAACTTGAGTGAGTAAATGATGACAGAATTTTCATTTTTGGGTGAACTATTCATTAACAAAGCTTGCATGGATACTTTTTCCTTATTTTACAGTGTCATTGTCATTCTCCGTCAATAGCGACCACTGTTATTTGCTCTTGAGGAAAGCCATGTTTGCTACAAGAGTACTAGATGACACAATGTGAAAATCTGCATTTGCATTGTGAAATAAAGTACATATGCTGATAAAAATGTGTTAAAGCTGCACAAGTTAGTCACGGTTATTTTAAAGTAATTTAAACGGCCAGAGGTCACAAAACTAATCTATCTTGTGTCTGTGTTTCTGCAGACACTCTCTCCTTTCACTGTCTACTTTTCTACCAGTAAATGCAACTCCAGGTAGTCCTATTCTTCCTTTTGTGAAAGACAGAGCTCATCTCCCTGAGAGCGACTATAACATGCCGTGACACATCTTTCCATTGCTATGGTAACGGCACTGAGGTGTAGATGAAAAGAAGTCAGACCAATGTGCTGTTACACAAGAACATTAGTTCAGGACTAGGTCAGAATGGCCCGCTATTGGTGATCCATTCACCCACTAAGGCAGTCTGATGAAAAATGACACTCACATTACACTATGTGAAGTACCTGAGCTTTAGTTGTCTCTCTGAATAAGTCACATTTCTGAGCTCGAAATGTTGCAGCCTGCATCTTTGGCAAGTAAACTTCTCATTTCGCTTTTTTACTAGTTGATAGCAAGGTCATTGACATAAGAGTGTCCACTAAACGATTTCAAAAATCTATTTCTGGAGAGTTCTAAGCAATAAATATCATTTGGTTCTAAGGGAGTCACACCACATCACATCTGATATTCTTGATATTTTTATTTTTATTAATTGTATATATATATATATATATATATATATATATATATATATACACACAGACACACACACACACAGCGCTTTATATATATATATATATATATATATACACACAGACACACACACACACAGTGCTTAAATGTTTTTATTTTCTAATAAATCATAATAAAATATTGTGCATAACTAATTAATAACTTGTCAATTTCTTTTCAAAATTTTCATTCTTTTTAATGAGGCTTTTTCTTCACTATGATATCAAGACAGTTGTATCACCCTGATATTTTGACTTCATTCTGACCCCCCAAAATATAAAAATATATCTGATTAAGAACTTAAAAAAACATGTTAATCATAGAATCATGTACTGCATATATAAATTGAATTTTGAATATATTTTTGAATAAATTAATAGATCCTGACAAAAAAAAAAAATGATTGACCTAGGGATCTATTCATTCTGAATGCATGGAATTTTCATAGAAGACTGTACAGTCGCAAGTTGTCAAATTTCTTATCCAGTGAATATTTCTCAGTATAGGTTTAGTTTCGAATGTCAATTTCTGTATAGACATAAACCTGTCTAGAAAAAAAAAAAGAACTGTCATCACAAATCTTATATAAGCAAGGTCCATGAGAAATAAGATATCAGAGAGACTTGTATACTGCACTGTCTGAGCAATTGCTTGCTCCTGATAAATGTAGATCTGATTACTGACGATGTCTATTAATTTAATGGAAGTCAGATAGTCATCAAATGCCTTTGTATAACTCCATATTATTGAAACAGCTGATTCATTGTTGTGGACTGAGGATTCATCAATACGATAATGGTTCTTAGAACAGAAAACACTGCAGTGCGTTCAGTCTAGAGGAATGTACAATATCTTTATTGCCTTGCACAAAATGCATCAAAGCATTCACACCCACTGATCGAAAATACAAGTACTGTAGATCAAGACAGAAACCCATTCACATTGAAATGCAACAGCAATCAGAACAAGAACATTAACGTATTGAAATTTTTTTGTTTGTTTGTTTTTTTGTCTTGCTCTATAGCCTTTGTGTTTAATAAAGCCTCATGCACTTAAAAGGAACAGTTGAGGAAGAAGAAAACACATAAGAAAGCATGATAATTAAGTGTTGATTGTATTTCAATCACGTTGTGATCATAATAAAGGTCACAGAACAGATGATATGACCCTGTTAGTGAAGAGAGAAATTATATACAAACTTAAACCAGGGTAATATGGCACAACTTCATGCAGTTCATCAATACAGTGCAAACATTAAAGAGCCATATAAATGTGGAAACACAGTAGTGCAAACACCAAGCCAATGAGCACTAGCATGACATTATTCTGGGGAAACCCGACAAAGAGTAATTGAACATCTATACTGACAAAGGAAAACAGAAATCTCTTGTTATATACTGTAAATTACAAACACCTGCATCACCTACCATTAGGACAGGTACACTTAAAGGAACAGGTCACCCAAAAATGAAAAATTTCTGAAAACTTACTCACCCTCAGGCAATCCAAGATGTAGATGAGTCTGTTTCTTGATCGGAAAAGATTTTAAGAAATGTAGCATTACATCACATAATCACCAATGCATATGAATGGGTGCCGTCAGCCGTCAAACAGCTGATAAAAACATCACAATAATCCACAAGTAATACACACAACTCAAGTCCATTAATTAATATCTTGGAAAGTGAAAAGCTATGTGTTTTAAGTTATAAATCCATCATTGAGCTGTTTTAACTTTGCTAAGCATTGCTTCTGGCCAAAATACCAGTCCATAATCCATAATAACACTTGAAAAATCCATCCCCTGTTGTCCTCTCACATGAAAATCCACCGACATATTTTTTTTTTCGAATCATTTTCACTTGTAAACGGTGGTTGATCTGTGCATATTTCTCTCCTGATTTAGACAAGATGACTTTTTCCACTGGAGAAAGCAGTATGGTGGAGAGAGGACTCAAAGCATCAGTTTAAAGTTACATTCATCTAAAAGATGGATTTGTTTATTACAAACACACAGCTTTTCGTTTCATAAGACATTAATTGATGGACTGGAGTCATGTGGATTACTTGTTGATTACTGTGATGTTTTTATCAGCTGTTAGAACTCTCATTGTGACGGCACCCATTCACTTCTAAATAATGCTACATTTCTCCAAATCTGTTCCGATTAAAAAACTCATCAACATCTTGGATGGCCCGAGGATGAGTTTTTTCTTGAACTATTCCTTTAAAAGTCAACATGAAATCAAAACAGACTGCATTTACTTTCTTAATGCACATTCATGCTCTTATTATGAATGATTAATCTGTAAATGTTATTTAAAAGAATAGTTTGAAAAGGTTTGTCTTTGTAACCTTTGATGAAAATGTGATAATTTGTTCTTCCTCTGAAATGACTTTTCTGTGTTGATCAATAGTGGATGGTGTTAGCCAGTGACTGAATAGCTATTGTTTTAGCAACTTCATATTCGTTATTGCTCCATTATGTCAAATATGTCACATTCTGGAAGTAAATTATTTGTCAAATTCGAATTTGGCAAATAAAAATCATTTTAAAGTTGTGGAAAGAGTCAGTTCAGCAGAAATACTATTTAAATTACAAATGGACTGTCTCTAAAAACGTTTGGTCATAGTGATGTAATGTCACTTTTGTAAACTCTTCATTTTTCCTTGTCCTTCAGGAGCACCATCTCCATTAAAACCAATGGATTTGCAATGTTCTCTGCAAGAACTATTGCACTGAGTTTCACATTTGGATGTAATGACCTTTGTTCAGTAAACAGGTAAAGTCAAAAACCATACATCTGAGGATCCCTGTCATTCATTTAAAAAACATATTAATATTCTGGACAAACAAGCCTTTATTTATTTATATGATCAGAAATAAAGGATGCATTTTAATCTATCTGTTAAACTAATCTTTTCCTTCTTCTCATGTGCTCAGTGTTGAACTTTGCCCTTAGAAATGGGTCCCCTGTGTTAGGGGATTACAAAGAGGCAGAGGGTGTTACTGATTGGTGTAGGAGATGGGCCCACCATAATTTCCCACCTGGCTGTACTCTGATTGGGCGAAATCCCCTGTTCCAGTAAAAGCACCTCCTGATTGATCAAAGCTTCCCTGATTGTAGACCTGCTGGTTGAAGGCCGTGGCTTGTTTTTCTGAGGATGAGGCAGGGTACCTTGCTGCACCTCCCTTGTGCCATCCAGTCTCTTTAAACACAAACCAGATGTTTCCAGCCCAAAGCACGAAGTTCAAATAACCGAATACCTGTGCAAAAAATGCCTTGATGAATACAAGATGAACATAGTTTTATTCCAAAGCCTTTTGAATAAAATCGAAGAACTTCAGCAGTTGTACAAAATATTAAATATTTAAATATGATTAAAATGTATTAAATTATTAAATGTGTTAAAGATTAAAATTTAAATATTGCATATTATAATTACAATTTACATTTAATATTTAAAGTTTTTAATATATTTTTCACACGAGCGTTCAGAAATCATTCCATTGCACTGATTTGGTGCTCAAGAAATTTGTATATATATATATATTATATATAATTGTTTGTAACAATGTAAAGGTCTTTACTGTCACTTTTGATCAATTTAATGCATCCTTGATACAAAAGCATTTTTTAATTTAATTTCTTTTACAAAATTGTTTTACTGGCCCCAAAATTTAAATGGTAGTGTATTAATTTTAAAATAACTAATAAAATACATACAAGTCTTAAACACATTTAAATTAAATAAATCCAAATATATATATTTTTAATTTGTCAAATCACATGCAGCATGTGATTTTTTTCATATCATTATTAAGGGTTGCAAACTGAAGATTAGACACTGAAATACAACTAATATATGTGGCTCGGTTGGTGTAATCTGAGTATCTCATGCCTTACCACAGATGTGTTCAGGCCAGACCATCTGGGTCCATAAACTGAGCTGCACTTGTTGGTCTGCACCTTACATGCAGACATGAGCAGAACCACCTCATCTGGATCAGTTGCCGCCTTTACATCTGAAAGACCTTTTGCCCAGGCAGATGAGCTCACCAGCCACATAAATGAGAACACCACCGTCACTATGAAGTCCTGCAGAGCATCAAGATGTACATGTGTCACATGTATTTCTGATCAAATTCGGTTGGCAATATGAAGAAGAACTTTTTTTAACATTAAAAGAATTACACACTTCAGCTCTACACTCAACTACAATGATTTGCATGCAAGGATGAATTACTGTATGCTAAGTAGGACTACATTTAATGTGGGTGTTTTACAGTATAAATCGCTCATCTTCTCTAATTGCGGGGCTTTGAACAAAGTCCACAAAGATTCAAGCATTTAGCTCATCTAAAATAACACCAGGGCTCACAATGAGAGGTCCACGGTTGTTTTCGCGGTACTTGTTCTGGAAAAAGATGTAGACCACAGTGGCCAGCAGGGAGTACAGAAAGGAAAATACAGCAATGGTGACGAAGAACTCGGCAGAGGAGGAAAAGTCTCCAATCAGGTAAAGCCGCTCTTGCCTCCTTCCCTCACACATCGGCACGTCAAATTCCACCCGGTTCAACCTGTTTCATGTAAGGCACAAAAACTTCATACTTTTTTATACAATTTGCAGTTAGGTAAGCTATTCTATAGTGTCAGCATCAGTCTAGCACAGGGGTAGGAGGTTGGAGCTGAACTCTGCAGGACTGCGGCTCTCTAGGACCGAACTTGCCTACCCCTGGTCTAGCATAACGTTAAAGGAGAAGAACACTGGATAGTAAGATATTTCGTTTCTGTCATAAGGTTACTTTAGTTCCTGTCTATTTCTGCCTTGTCCTCCTTTGATAACTATGAAGTTGAAGCTCAGCTCTAGTGAATACAGTGAGACCTGAGGGCTACTTCAAAGCATCACATTGTTGTGGGCATCTTGTGTGTGTGATAATAGTTTGACCTTTTAGGGCAAAACAACAACAGCAACTTGGACACATAGTATTTGAGACTAAAAAAGAATTACAGTCTGTCAAAAACATTTCCAGTCTACGCAGAATTATAGTGGTGATTCATTACAGAACTCTATTGTCTTCTGTTATTTAAATTGACAGCATATGACTGTATGTAATTCTATTACCACAATGGATAACAATGAAGACAGACCTGATGTGTGATTCTAGTGTATGTGTCAGCCAATTCATTTATTGAGCACAAATGAGTGAGTGTGTTTCTGTCTCTCAGAAAGAATTTCTCATCTCTGAAATTGCTGAATAAAATGTATATTTAAAACAGAACTGTAAAAGAATACTGTGAGATACTTGAAATGGAAGAAGATATGGCTTAGGTCGTGAAAACACTGAATGAACGACTTAGGCTCACTGATTCACTACAAGAACTGATTCAGTATTTTCTCCTTTTTTATTTGATAACTATGTATACTGCATACAAAACATCACAATATAAAAATAAAATAAAACTTTGTTTTACATTTAATTTTAATTATTTGTTTAAAAAACCCTACAGAATAATTTTAAATAATTTAAAATTTAAATAAATTAGAATGAAAGTATTATTTAAACAATACATTTGTTATCACCCATTTTAGACATGTATGTATGTATGTATATATAAATAATGTACCAGTAAATATAGATCAGGACAGAATGTCAGACATAGCAACAGAGGTGTTTATCATCAACTTTGACATGTGTATGAAGCTATGGTGAATGAAACAATATCTGAGTATTATACTGAACCCGAACATCTGCCCAATTAGCACAATCAACTAATTAAAAAAAAAAAAACCTCTAATGCTGTCTTGTTTAAAACAAGATTGTCTCTTGCTCACCAAGAGACAATCTTTTAACTGACAGCACACATAGAGAATATAAAGATAAAACCATTACCACATAATCAAATGCTCCTGCGTATTAGAGTATTGAATTAAAGCCAGGTAATTTTCTCTCTCTCTTGCTCTGCAGAGAATATGCAGGGGTGCTTTAAATTAGCCTTACCTGAATGGGTAAGCAAAGTTGATGCCAATACTGAGGTTGCTGTCGGACTTGTTGATGCAGTCCACACTAACCCGCAGTTGCCCAGAGTAGCCTCCACATGTTGCAAATGCAAAGATGGCAAAAAGCTGAGGGGATATAACATGCACAACTGTTATTATTTGTAAGAATTGTGACATTTTTGTTTCTCATCAATATATGAAAATATATATTAATTTGGGAAAAATGCTGGTTTCTGCGGGTTACATTATTACGCCAGTAGGTGTCGCCAAGTGACTATCTTTACAAGTGAGTCGTTCGTCGGTTAATTCAATTCATTCAACCGATTCTTTCAAAACCAATGATTCATTCTGTATTTGAGTGAATCATGGAGTCACGCACTAAAGCGATTTGTTCTGATTCATTTGAAAGAAACACCACTTCTGTGTGTTGTAACCTTCATCTGCACTGACTTTGTTTGGAACCACTTTCGAAACTATCAATCCACCTTATTTTCAACGCGGAAGTAAGTCGTTTTCTGTGAATGTGCGAGACTTCCTGTTCATCATTACTTTACTTTACTTTATGCATTTAGCAGACGCTTTTATCCAAAGCGACTTACAGTGCATTCCAGCTATACATTTTTAGCAGTATGTGTGTTCCCTGGGAATCGAACCCATGACCTTTTGCGCTGCTAACGCAATGCTCTACCACTGAGCCACAGGAACACATTAGCTGTAGGAACACTAGCTCATTAGCTGCTGAAGAGAAACAACTAGAAGAATATCAAAGTGCAGTAAACAGTAAAACCAGTGTGTTTATAATTAAGACAATAAATTAGAATAATATGGCGAAAAAATTCCAGTTTGCAGTTTCAAGCAGCACAACGAGCAGTTTTGTACAGCTTAAAATAACTGGAAGCAATGACACCGGAAGCCAGACACAAATTTACAAATGGCCGCGTCCGTTCTAATGTGAAAATACTGTGTAAAATGTAAATTATTATTAATTATTAACTTGTTTACTGAACAGTTAAGGAATCTAACATCAGGAATCTAACATATTCATCAACAACGGGGCACTAGGGGGTGGGTGCTTGTTAATACAAATGATCCAGTTGTTACAAATATACAATTAAAAGAGAAGACAGCACAATCTGTAATAATTTCAGACTTTATTGTAGATGTTTTGATAAGGGTGGGCTCTCCCTCACTCTCTGAGCCTGCTTCTGCCTCATCTTCAATGGAAGTAGGGGAGAGAGGGGGAAGTTGAGCCAGTGGGTAAGTTTACCCATCCCCTATATCTTGGCAACTGTACACTTTTACTTGACCATGTATTTGGAACCACCCATCATTTCTGCCAGACTGTGAATGGAAGGCACCCATTTACTTTAAAAACTGTTTTTGGCTTGTCAAAG
This sequence comes from Sinocyclocheilus anshuiensis, assembly GCF_001515605.1. NCBI lineage: Eukaryota > Metazoa > Chordata > Actinopteri > Cypriniformes > Cyprinidae > Sinocyclocheilus > Sinocyclocheilus anshuiensis. The sequence goes on from NW_015544201.1 coordinate 1,092,134, forward strand.
TAAAATTTTAGCATAACAGATGTAATGGTTGTTACATTAAAGCAAATTTGTCCAGGTCTAAAAGTATTTATGATACATATAGGTGATTTAGCAA
>NW_015544201.1:1092552-1101567 GCF_001515605.1 Sinocyclocheilus anshuiensis
CAAATCCTTCTCTGATAAGAACCAGAAAATGCTTTTCATCACATTATAATCAGATATATCTTTCCACCTGTAGTCACTAATGGCTAACAAACTCTCTGTTTAGTCTGTTTTTAGGAAGGCTACAACTTTGGTGTTCAACATATTGTTTCAGAAATGCAAATTAAATACTGAAATGTAAACATTTGGTTGGTTTTATGTTGTTAAAGATAACTTTATGAAAAGAAATATGACTGTTTGTAAAAGGAAATTATTAAATTAGTTTTTAAATTATTTATTTCACATGGGTTTGAATCAGATTTGGCCAGATGGTCATTTTACACCCAGATGGTGCATCTTACCCACTGACTCGACTCGGGTCAACTTACCCCTAACCCAGGGCAAACTGAGCCATGACAGAGAGAACAGAAACACCGAACATAAACGTGACAGTTATTGATTACTAGTATCAAGATAAGTGATTATAATGGGAAATATACTTAATTACAATAATGAAAGTGAGAGAGTGAAAGGGGCACCTCAGCCGATGAGGGCAAAGGGGCAGTGGCTCTAGCCACCGGGCCACCCCACTGTGCACGGCCCTGTTCATCAATATTCTCTCATACCACCATTGTTGCTATAGTTTTAACGTAACAGAGGCTTGACACAAATTTTGAGATGACGAACTCTTTCTCGTGTGATATTACTTTAATATGTCTCATAACAAGAAATTTTTTTTTCGTAATAACCTGCATCGACCTAAATTGACGTCACCAAGCGCTCCCCTCATGAAACCACTACTCCTTATCAATTCCTGATCAATAAAATTTCCTTTTGAATGCCCATTTAAATATTCATTAAAAGTTCCATGTTGACTGTAAAATGAGAAAAAGTGCTTAAAGGGACCATTTGAATTGCCAACGACGAGACGAGTCCGAGCCACAGTAAACAAGTGATGAATTCTCATTCAGAGGTGTTAAGCAAAGGATGCAAAGGATGTTTGCGAAAACTTGAGTGAAACTATGATGCCTGAACAGCTTTCATAATAGTGATCACAACCACCAAGAGGTGTTCTCTGTCTCTCTGTCTCCTCTATCTTGTCTTTAACATTTATCTCTTTTACACAACCTCTCCTGATACCTCTATAAACCCTGCCTCTGTCCCATTCTTTCTCACTATTTTTCTCTTTATATGTCCATTATCCCTTTTTATTTAGGCCATGGATCTATTGTGAAGTCTTATTAAGCACATGCTCAAGATGTCTGAGAGCTAAACGGACTGGCATAAAACACATTTCTGTGATACTGATATGAGAATGGGCTTTCTGTAGGAGGTAATACCTCTCAGTGAACCCATATAGGCCCCTTCAAGTCATTCTGCAGATATGCAAGACTGAAAGCCAGAAAAAAATAAATGATGAGACTATATTCAAAATTCAAGACAGAGCATAATGTGAAGGAAAGGAAAGTGCACATCGAGATAGCACTCAAAATTCAGTTTTAATTTGTATTTTTTGTAATAGTGTTCAAAGAATTCTGTGGCAAAAAGACATTAATGATGCAATGACAGTGTCAGTCAATGCAATAATAATAAAAAAGAAGAACCGGAATACAAACTTTTTTCCTTAAAAGTGAAATGTGTAATTTATCTCCACTACTAACATCTGTTTTCAGACAGGTTTCCTCAAATACTCCAGTAGCCCCTCACTGCAGAACAAAGATCCAGGGGCGGGGTTGGATCCACATCTAGGGGGTGGAGATTGGTAGGTTTAGGGGTGGAGATGGGTAGATGGGTGGGTTTAGGGATCAGGGGGTGGAGACGGGTAGGTTTAAGTATATGTAAGGTGGGAGGAGTTGGATCTGGATCCACACCCCCTGGATCTTGTGTTCTGCAGTGAGGACCATCTCAAATACTCTGCACATTTGTCACTGCTCAGCCAAACAGGCGGTCCTGCAAACTCCACTGGTTGTTTCTATGTCAGGGCACTCAAACAAACAGAGCAAAAGTGTGTAGGAAATCAACCTATTTATAATGTTTATGTCATTTATAATGTTACAAAAGTTTTCTGTTTCAAATAAATGCTGTCCTTGAATTCTGGAAAAGTGTATCACAGTTTCCACAAAAATAATAATAAGCACAGAATTGCTTTCAACATTGTTATAATAAGGAATGTTTCTTGGGCATCAAATCAGCATATTAAAATGATTTCTGAAGGATCATATGCCACCAAAGACTGGAGTAATGATGCTGAAGTTCACACACAAAAGAAATCTCAGTTTTGCCATTACATAAATTACACTTTACAATATATAAAAATAGTAAAGTGATATTTTAAATTGTAATAATTTTACTACCATTTGAATGGTAGTGTATAAAATATATACCATACTTAAATACATTTCACAGATTAAGACAAAATCAGCTCAGAAAATGTTGAAAAAACTAAATGTAAGGGCCAGTTTCTCAGACTTCAGAAGCTCTTCTGGAATGGAATACATTATATATATAAATTTTGGACTACTAAGCCTGCCCACCTTTTTCACATTAAGTCCTCTATCAGTCTATTTTTTTCATAGTTTTACAGTCTAGCCTATTACTTTAAAAGTCTATTCGGGGTACCATGTAACATAAAGATAGATATCCAGTGAATCTCCTCAACCTGATCACTACAATCTATTCAACAAAAAAATTCTTTTTTTTTTTTCAGTTTCTAGTAAGCCTAAAAAAGCTCACAATGGCATAGATACAGTGTGAGTCCAACAACCTCTAAACATCTACTATGTGAAAAAACTGGAAACCAAATCGCCTTTTTGCACCACATTTCATTGATCGTAAATAATGACTCATTCATAAGCTTACAGAAATAGACATTTCACTCATTCGGAATTATGAATGATTCAGTCAAATGATGAGAGCAATGTTAGCACCTAAAAGGTCTCTGATGAATGGGATGTTGGGAGATCTGGAGCCTTACTGTTGAAGAAACTGCACCACAAAACTCATAAAAAATCCCACATCTTACAACAAAAACTACCATAGAATATTATTAATATTAAGTCAGTTTAACTCTATGAATAAATAACTATGTACCACCTGATGACTGCTACCAGACATACAGAGATTCTGAAGCAAGGACTTACCGGAGCAAATATGACCATACACATTTAAAAGCAAAAGAGATATCCAGCTTCAGAACATATTAGATGTATCTTGTCCTCGTTTCTCTCTGCTCTGTCTGCTCGTCTTATAGTGCAGATGGTGAAGGGGGGAATGTGAGCTCAGGAGAGGGCTGGTGCTTCTGTGTGGCTCTCTAAGTATAACCCTGCACTCCCTCTTTTGCTCGGAGGATGGGGGGCTGCTCTACAGTCACAAACACACATGCCTGAACACAGAGGGTCTCCCCAACTTCAAATCACTTCACAATGAAGTCAAGTGTCATACTTTTGCATTTAAATGAGAGAGATCACTGTGACCACAGTGATTTTGACATGCAAATAACAAAAGGAAGGCTTGACACTGTTTTATATCAAACAATTAGCATGTTAATGGATTAAAACAATTAATATTAAACCATAGTGTCTAAAACCCCCTTAACCATAGCAAAATCACTGCAATGGTGGGAATATCAATGATAAAAGATACCAATGTTTAACAAATAAATAATTGTTTAAGAAAGTAAATCATTTTACAGTCCATATATCGATTTTTATCATGTATAATAATCACCAACACAGTCTCGGCTACATAGATTTGCTACATAGATTTTACATAGGTTTATTTCCCAGAAATGTCTTAAAAGAAAATAATGGTAATGTAGTGAAAATTATTTTGTTTAAATGTTCAGCTAATCTTGCACTTTCCCAAATGTTTTTTTTTTTCTTCTCCAGTTAATGTTGTTATATCCATCCTGTTATGCAGGAGTTTTTCAATCACAGTTTGATAATATCAACAATTATTAAGAATATTTCTGTTTTAAATTAGTGAGGGAGGGTTAAGTGTGTCCCTCCAAAAAGTTGTGCACATGCACTTTTATCTTTAAGGGTAAACTGTACAAATGTGCTTTGCATGTTATGAAGCTGTTAGATGACATGCAGATTTTAGAGTTTGTCAATGTCATGTAGATGCTTATTTCAGATGTATGGAAAATGCCAGCTCTGCGAATAAACAACATAATTAATTACCAGCACTGGCCTGTCATTATAGCAACAAAAGCAAAAAGAAAGCTACCTTTTCAAGGCTAACCACAAAATGCCTGCTCACATATCATGCCAAAGTAACTTGGAAAAGCTACACCCCTTAACAATGAAGCTTATGTCTAGGTAATGGAAAAATAATTAGAATCTCATGATGTGCATTAGAACATCTCAAAATAACAGAACTGGTGCTGAATTTCACGCATTCTTATGAACTTTCCATAAGTTATTTCACAAGCTTTAAGGCAGTGTTATTTTAGTATCACTAACATACTGTTTTTGTTAGTATTTCAGTTTGAATTAGATTATGTTTTTATATTGTCTGTTTTCATTTTAAATAGTTAAAGTTTTACTAAAATTGCTGTGTTTCTGTTATTTTTATTATTTTTTTATTAGTCTCTATAGTTTTTTTTAGCTTTTAGTTTTAGTTTATTTTGTGTTAGGTTATTTTAGTATTTTTTATATTTTATTTTATTGCTTTAGTTATAGGTTCATTCGATTAAAAATGTATTAATTAAAAATAATGTATTTATTAATGTGTGTAAAAAATAAAAATAAATGAACTTATACACTTATACATTTATGTTCAATAAATGCTGTTTTCACTGGGCAGGAAGATCACTTAAGTTCTGAAAGCTACTGTATGTTTTCATAAAAGTTAAAGGAAAACTTTATTCCCTTTATTTTCCCTTAAAGAGTTCAACAGGTTTTAAGTCTAAGGACTCCCCAGTGTGGCCTTCAGACTCCACTTAGCATCCAGTCAGATGAGATCCTATTGTGACGGATTTATCCACTCACCACAAGGAGTCCAAACCTGTGCTGATGCAATCAAATGAAAGTGTGTCTGACAGCAGTAGAATCACATCCCACTTTAGCTGAATCTAATGGACAGGTGTGAGAAACCCATGGGAAACAGGTGAGCAGTGCGTGGGAGCTCGACAGCCAGTAGAAAAGATGCTTCTCTCTCAGCGACCCATATGTGCATAGCACCTGTTGAGCTGGTAATGAGGAGAGATGTCCCCTATTTGTCTTTCCCTACCAGAATATCTTCAGTCTTAGTTTCTAACCCACAGAGTAATGAGACGACGTCAAACTGTGTCAAACAGAAACTGTGTCATGCTTCAGTGGAGGCTGTGAGTGACCTGGGGTTTGGGGAATGCCTCACTTCAATTTTAAGATGAAGAGCTTCCACAGAAATAGAAGACCTTCTTGTAAGGTAAAAGTTGTAGGTACCAAATATTATGTGCCTGTGGCTTACTATATAGGTCTTCAAATCCCTAGAGAAACTCAGATTCTCTACTACATAAAAATTTGATAGGTTGTGGGTAAAACCCAATAATAAGTTCTGGTGTCTATCCAAAAAACAATGAAACCTAATGTTTTGTGACATTCTTTTCAGGTCATTTCTATTGCAATCATTATGTAAAATGCTTTAATTTTTGGTAGTCCTAGAATTGCTGTAAAATAAAATAATGTACAATTAAAAAAAAAACAAAAAAACAAGTAAAACATGTTTTAAAATAATATATATATGTATATAAAAACTATGAGAAACACAAAAGAAATCCTACAATCATCTAGTCATCTAGAGAAGTTGACTAGTTAATCTAGATTATTCCCTACCGCTTTTTCTATTTCTGATTATTTTAGTGGTGCGTTAGCTGACAGTTTGCACACTAAATCTGAAAAGTTGCATCTTTAAAATTCATCCTCATTAAAGCAATGTGCCACAAACACAGTCCTATGTAAACACCCTTTATGAAACGCATTAAGTGAACCTAAAACCTGCAATATTATTTAGGACATGCTTTAAGGCCTGGTTTCACAGACAGTGCTTAGGTTAAACCAGGATTAGGCCATAGTTCAATTAGGACATTTAAGTAGCTTTTATAAATGTGCCTTAGATAAAAACACTACTGATGTGCATCTTGAGACAAATCAATGGCACTGACAGATTTTAAGATCAGTCAGTGCAAGTTTCTTTCAGTTAAAACAGCCCAGACATGCGTTTTAGTCTGGGACTAGACTTAAGCCTGGTCTGTGAAACCGGGGGTATATATAATGAACAGAACAAACAAACATTAGATTTAGGGTGTCCACATTTTTCTGTACTGTTTGTGACTTACAGTATATCAGGATAACTCATCTCAGATCAATGGTAACAAATGCATTTCAATGAAGAACTCATAAAGATACAGTATGTGCATCTTCAAAGCCACCTACGCCACAGTTTCACTGCAAAGAGCTCCCACAATCCCTTATTGATGTGTCGATCATTCAGCCTCACTGAAACTTGAGCTGCACCAGAACCAGGGCTGTCAAACAACTTCAGATACTTACTTGAATCTCACACACAGGCACAGATATCCAGACTCACACATACTCCCAGAAAGCAACAGGACAGGCTGAGCGCTGTACTAACTTCGCTGACAATGATCCATGTCATTGAAATGTATTGCAGGGATACAGAAAATCCTCCCAGTGGGAGAGATGTTACATGCCGGAATGGATATAAAACTACCTGCTGTTATGTAGTGTACAGTAAATCATTATGCACAAAAAACTGTCTGATGGTTTGTGGTGTGATACAAATGTTACATGACAGAGCTATATTACAGTAGCGTTTGATTAGAATGAGAGGCCACTAGAGTGATCTATGACATTAACACCCTGCACTGAATGACTCCATCAAACTCTGTCATTCTTCATTCCTCCCTCTTTTTCACACTTTGTTGATTTTTACATGTATGTATTTATGGATATGGATGATTCTATGGCTAATTGGATGATTCTTCATTTAGAAAAATTTGAAGATTTCTGTCTCTTTGGATGACTTTAAAAATGAATGAATGAATGTTGTTTTACCTGGTAGATTATAATAGTTTTAAACATTAAAAAAGAAAATATTAAATATTAATTTTTCCAAAAATTAGATTTTGCCCCCAACCCAGGCTTTTTACTTCTCCATAATAAATGTTGTCTTAAAATCTTTTACAATTTTTTACTAAATCAGGAAAATTCTACTTTGCATTTTTGTTCCCTATTAACTGTTATTATTATTATTATTATTATTATTATTATTATTATTATCATTATTGGTAATGACATTTTCTCCAGTTTATGGACTAAAAATTGTTGGACTTGCTAACACAACTGGTAAATTACATTTAAATTAATTTAACTGAATTAAAAAAGAAGAAAGAATCACATTTTTTAAATAAAATTCTTAATACTACAAAATATCATTATGACACATCATTTCCATTATCAAACACAATAGCAAACATCCCAATACTAAAAATGAGGTTTATCATATCTTTATTCCAGCACATGTAATTAGGGCTGGACGATATGGCCAAAATTTATATCACGATATATTTCTTAATTTCGGTCGATACGAATAATACCGCGATACATATTGATATTGAATTATTGTCCAGCCCTACATGTAATACATGTTTTATTTAAAAAATAATTTGAACGTCTCAATTTTCATGATTTCAGTTAGTCAAAAGTGGCTCTAACTGAAGAAAATCTTAAAAAAAATGAATGCAATTTTGTTGCCTGAAATCACAGTAGAGCTTGGCTGGTGTTTTATTGCTGGAGCTTTGGAATCACACAGCCTTCATATTTCACAGCTGAGTGTAGGAAAAGCCCTTTGAAACCGTGCTTGAAATTAATTTCTCCTGTGGTTAGTATTGAGTTACAGAGGGAAGTATTTATTTAAACCCAGTGGTCTTAGCCTGAGAGACTCAGAGAATCCAATATCTCATTTATGTGAATCGGTAGAGCACGGCAGAAGAAGTGGCCCTGTATCGACAGCGCACTGATGGTCATCGGAGAACTAATTTGTTTTGAATGTGGCTTCGACATTGAGCTCACTGTAATGGAGGCCACTAGAAAGGGGCTACAGCTCTGTGTCCAAGCAGTGTAAAACAGGTTGAATGGGTCGGTGTGTCATATGGATTACTTTTATGGTACTTTTTTGCTGTTTTTGAAACCTGAGCACCCCAGTCACTATTTTGTTGTACAGAAACGAGACATTCTGATTCATGTTGATGCCTGAAAGAAAAAGAATCATACAGGTTTGGAGCAGTGTTATTAAAGTAAACTAAATAAATAAATAAAATATTTTTGTTATTTGAAATAAACATTAAGTGAAATAAAATATAAATAACTTTTTATTTTATTTCAGCTAATTATCAAGGCATTTCTCAGTTTCATTTAGTTTAACAAGTGCTAAATTATGGAGGACGAAACCTGCAAAAACAATAAATAAATAAATACACAAATAAATAAATATGCAAATAAATAAATAAATGTGTTTATAAATACACAAATTCTTGTTTAAATACATATAGAAATAATTAAACATGTGATGAAAGTAGGCAAATAAATAAAATAAATTGGTGGGCAAATGGAAAATGTTTAAGGAAATGCTAAACTCATCCTAACTATTTTCCTTTGATCACTCATTTATTTCTGAATGTAGTTCCACATTTATTTTTCCTCTGCACAACATGCTAATGAGAGGGTGTCAACCATGGACTTGGTCGGGTCTTGTGATAGCTGGGGGCGTGGCTTTCCCGCTGACAGGAAATGCATGGTGTAAATCCAGTATAGCCCAGTAAAGTCACTTTTGCTGTTCAACAGAGCAAGATACATAGAAAAAAAAAATAATAATAATAATTCGTTACATTTATATAGCGCTTTTCTAGGCACTCAAAGCGCTTTACATTGTCAGGGGGTATCTCCTCATCCACCACCAGTAGAATAAATAGGCGCCGGGAGCACACATCATTCACTTCTTCGTCTGAAGCTTGCGTCCGCAGCATGGCAAGAAACC
>NW_015544201.1:1102551-1106751 GCF_001515605.1 Sinocyclocheilus anshuiensis
TGAAGTGGTTTAATCGAGGAACAGACCGTTTTTTTCCCATTAGTTATCAGAACAGAAAATACAGGCGACAAAATTATGTTTATTAAGCAAATAACGGTTCAGTATTGCAATTAAGAGCTATGTAAGCATTAATATTTTACATTGGCCACTTAAAATCTTTTATGATTTAGCTCTCTCATGATTATAACTACAAAACTAGCCCTATGAAAAAGTAAGATAATAATCAGTCACCTTGACGGATGAAGTTAATACGCATGCGCAGGCAAACGCGCAAGCTCGTCACACACGATCCGCCTACTCTTGCATAATTGACACCCTCTCATTAGCATGCTGCGCAGAGGGAAAAAAAACTACATTCAGAAATAAATGAGTGATCAAAGGAAAATAAATAGGATGAGTTTAGCATTTCCTTAAACATTTTCCATTTGCCCACCAATTTATATTATTTATTTGCCTACTTTAATCACATGTATAATTATTTATTTATGTATTTAAACAAGAATACGTGTATTTATGCACACATTTATTTATTTATTTGTGTATTTATTTATTTATTGTTTTTGCAGGTTTCGCCCTCCATACTAAATAACTAAAACTAAATAAACTTAAATTAATAAAAAAAATATTTTGTATTGATTTTATATTAATCTTTTTTTAAATAAACTAACAAATTTAACTAAAAAAAAAAAAAATCTGAATAAAATAAACAAAATAAACAAGCTGGACACATTCACACACATTAGACATTAATGAATGTTGAATACAGATACCACAACAGAAATGATTTGAGAACTTACTTTCTTTTTTTTCTTTTTTTTTTTTTGCTATTCTGACATTGTCATTTCTTTTAGGCCGCTTCAAATTAGCCCCTCTGCTGCCCTCATCTGTTTTAGTTAGGAAATACTAGCCTGTAAATAGAACTTCCATCATAAACATGCACTGAGAACATAACAAATTATAATAAAATAAATAATAAACAGTATCAATGCATTTGGATGGCTTTGAACTCACACTGTAACATTTTAAGAGACTATAACATTTAAACCATTTCTATTCTAAGCAACAAAGTAATATTTATTTAATGTAGCCTAACAGCACCATCATAAGACGATTTAAACTTGAACGCTGTAATAATTTACATGACATTAACATTTCTAGGAAAACAAGCTATTTCGTAACTAGTATTCGGCCTTTTTGTCTTTCTGCCATTTAGACTGGACTGTATATGTAAGAGGATGATTATGTAATTGGATGTGATAACTTGAAATGAAAATGAAGCAATTAGCGCCATCTGGTGGCAGCACAAAGATGAGCCTCAAACAAAACGCTTTGAATGAGCAATTACACAGTCACAGTGATACATTTGTAGGGGATTTTCACTACAGTTCATTCTTACTGTTGCTTAGAAATAACTTGCCAAATAATTTTGGTAAATTATACTCAAAATACCAAGTCAATAAGTGTGGACTGTTCACATAACTGTACTACAGTGATTGTACTACAGATAATTTGGACTTGTGGGACCCAGTCAAGACCCAGAAGGGGCAGGTGAGTCACAATGATGATGCTGTAATCTGTTCCTGCTTAAGCTACTGCCACTTACTCACTTATCTCATCTGCAGTAATTAAAGCAGAGGAAGTTATCCTAATGTGGCTCACTTTTGGTGTGTGTGTGTGTGTATGTGTGTGTGTGTGTGTGTATGCGTATGTGGGTCAGGTTTTGCCTAAATTGTGAATTAATAGGGTCTTAATAAGGGTTAAGTTTAATCAACAGCATTTGTGGGACAATTTGGAAATTACTAAAATCAAAATAAATATAAATAAAAGCTAAAAAAAAAAATACAAAATTAAATTACAAAAACTTAAAGGGACGGTTCACCCAAAAATGAAAACTCTGCCATCATTTTCTCACCCTCATGTCATTCCATACCTGTATCAATTTATTACTTCTGCGGAACACAAAAAGAAGATATTTTTAAGAATGTTGGTAACCAAACAGTTTTGGTGACCATTGACTTAGTATGGACCTTAAAAAAAAAGAAGAAGGAAGAAAGTCATACTAAACTAAAAATATTTTTAAAAAAGCTAATTCAAAATATTTTATTACATTATATATATTTTATTTTAGCATTATATCCTATAAATAATCCTAAAATAACATTGGTTTACAGATTGACCCCATTCACTTCCACTGTAAGTGCCTCACTGTAACCCAAATTTATTTATTTTTTTATTATTTTTTGTGGTACACAACATTATGCCACTAGTGTCAGTATGAAACAACAGAAGTCAAAGTGTCCAACATGTGTGTGAACATGTGTGGCATAATATTGTGAGCCAGTGAGGCTCACACCACTGCACTAGATGCTCACTCTCACAACTCTCACATGAATGAGCACACGCTTGCCCAAACAAACAAGCACACATGCACACATACCCCAAACACACTCACGTCAAGCTCTGGAGACCCACCCCCTCTCCTCTCATCCGTTACAGCTGCATTCTCCTCTCCATCCCTCCACTCTCAGTTTCTATCTGTCTCACTCTTTCTCACATGCGCACACTGGTGTGACTACGAGCGGGTGAGTGTTACGATGCCGTGGCTTGTTTATCAAGCTTTCCCAGCTGTGCTCTGCAGGGCAAGGATGAAGAGCACAGAGAGGAGGAGAGGTTGAGAAGATTACACCAACACAGACCCACTGCCTTCACAGACACACAGCTATTCTGAATGAGTGACAGAGAGCGAGAGAGACGGGTAGGACGTGATGAAGGGAAAAGAAAAACAGAGGGCCCAAGATATTTTAGATGTATTTTGACTGCTCTTATGATTGATTTTACAGCCCTACTGGTGTTTAAATTACTGAACAACTTAGAATATATATGAGCAATATCACACGAGTAGCAGTGCAATATGGCTGTATATCAGCAAGGATGTGATTCGGCTGTAGGTAATCACAGCGTGCTGATATACAGCCATATCACACAGCTACGAGTGTGATATTGCATTTATACAACAGTTTGACGGCACAAGTGTGTAAATAAAAAAGAGACAACAACGGAGTGTCTTTAAAAACCCTCTTTTGTGTGGAACTACTTCCTTCCGCCATGGATTCAAATCTCAGTTTGACAGTAACAGCTGAGCCCAACCCTCCGTTACTAATTCGAAAACGTCACTTTAGAACTAGTAACGAAGGAACGTTGAGTTGCTTCTTTGAAAGCTTATTGTATGACTGTATTAATAGCTCACTGTATTATGTAGAGTCAAATATTATGAGAGAGAGATGGACAGAGAGAGTGATTACCTACATCTGAAACAGCATTCATTCTTCAGCTCAATCTCATATTCACATTAAAACATTAGTTTGAATTTCCGCTGAAGAAAGCGATATCTTTGTCATACTGTGCTTTCATCTGTTAAGGGTGATTTCCGATGACAGCGCTGCTCACCGCATTTGTTGGCTGCGTCTTACAAGCTGTTGCTGAAAGTAAAAAAAGCTTCTTTGTTTACAACCCTGTTTCAGTTTCTTTCAATATAAAAGTCTACTGCTGACTCACTCATAAAAACAATGCAGATGTACGTATGCTATCTGGGTAACTATTCCAAAGTTACTATTACCATAACTATCACCATCTGATACCATCACTGCACCATGGATCTTATAGGAAAGGAGAAAGGAAGAACTGGAAAAGTTACTACAGCAGCTGATAGAGTACTGCAAAACAGATGAACTCTAAAGGGCAATGCCATCCTATTTACACTACATTTAAAATGATTTTGTCATTGGATATAAATCAGTCAGATTATAGCATCCACTCATCCCTTACCCACGGGTGATCACACACACACACACAACACACGCTCAAGAGCTATGCATCTGTGTACCTCTCCACTTTCATCCTGTATTGAACACTTCAGCATCTCTCTCAGACAGCAGAGCACTTCCTGAATGTTTCTGGTAGGTGACTAAATGCTGCTGAATGCACACACACACACACACACACACACACACACACACACACACACACACACACAAAAGTATAGCCTACCAAATATTCATGAACACAATAAACTGATTGACACACACTGGATAGTACATAGGCCTGTGGAGACCAACGAAGAAACAGTGCAGTGCAAACACACAAATATCTGCAACACAGAAAGTACAAAGCAAAAATAATGTGTCCTTGTAGAGCACATAC
>NW_015544201.1:1106815-1133968 GCF_001515605.1 Sinocyclocheilus anshuiensis
ACACACACACACACACACACACACACACACACACACACACACACACACACACACACAGACATATATATATAGACACACGCATAAAAATGCTGCCAACCTTTCCATCCCCCAACCGCTGCATTCATGCCATGCTTCATTCCAATGATTCCCAGTATGTGGTGGGAATAAAAATATCCCATGTTCCCTCACAGAAATAACAGTCACTTCTTTCAAGATGTCAGACTGGTTTAACAACAGTGATTTAGCGTTAACCAGATAACCTGATGAATGCATACTATATGTAAGGGATCTAAATAAGTCTATAAAAGGAACACAAATGTCTTTCCGACCATTTTCAACACAAGTGTCTTTTCCTTATTGGCATTGATGGTTTGATGAAGAACTTCTAACATTCATGTACCATTGCACAAAAGGATCTTTATAAGAAAAAGGTTATTTGAGGAACCAAAAATGGTTATTCTAGTATATCTCTATGAAACCCCCCTTTTGGATCCTGTACATCACTGGAAGAACATTTTCAACTCCCAGATGTTCTTGCAAACTGCAATTAGTGTTTTATGAAATAATCTGTGTTGAAATTAGTAGAACACTCATTGGATGGTCCCAGAGCTCATTATCCATCTGTACAATGCGCTCAGGCCTATAACAGCCCGTGTGTATCTGTATGCTTCACTGATCTTAAGTAGGCATAAAATCTAATTTTATTTTTAAAACACTGTCCCCCCTTCTTTTCCTCAGTTGCTGTCTCCCTATGGAGTTTCCATGGCTACTTGGTCACATGATATGCCAAAGCTCCTCCCCCTGCCCTGAGGTGACTGTCACAGCGGTTAGTCAGACTCGGCCACCCGACTAGGATGCGATCCGACTGTATATTTGATTGTGTGTGTGTGTGTGTGTTTGAGTTTGTTTATATTCATCTAGGTTGGAGCTTATGTGTTGACACTGGTAGCTCTGGCTTTTGTCATAAACTGATCACAAATCATGTAAAAGAACTGGTTATTCTATGATTTTACCAGAAGATGTTATAGTTTTACAGCTGTAATACTACTATTTGTTATATTTAATTGGACATTATGTCTCAATTTGGTTTAGCACTTCAGTCTTTCCGCTGTTGTGTCTTATCCATGTGACAAAAAAGTGGGTCATGAAACAGGCACCTCATGCGATTGCAGACTCAAGATCGAAAAACGGAGAGACAGCCAACCTTTCACAGATGAATTTCTGCACATCTGCACACAGGCAGCCAAAGCACATCTGCCCACAGTCAGTCAACCTTTCCACTGCACTGACAGACATCTCCATGTAGTCAACCAACTTTTCTTCTGTGAATTTGTAAAACACCCTACCTCCTGTCAGTCAGCTTTACCTCAGTGAATCACAGTGGTCTGCTCAGTCTCTCAGTGGTCTGTCATCTCTGTTGAAATTCTGCCTATCGGTCAAAGCACTTTTCAAATAAACTGACTTTATAAAGTGTCTTCATAAGCTTACTAATGTATCTTTCTCAAGGTTTCTTACCTATGTAAACAAATTATAGTGTGTATTATTTAATATTTTGAGTATTTGTATTGTATTTGTCATTATAATATAATATAATATAATAATTCAGAAATATAATATAATATAATATATACTATAATATAATAAATATTCATCCAAAAATACATAATTTTGCATATTTTAATATGTGTCACTGGTCTCACTGAGTCATCTCATTTCAACAGCTCAATAATTGGTTAATTATCACAAATAATGGCTTTTAAGAGAATGAGAGAGGGCAAATATCAAGAGGACAGCTGTGCAGGAATTAAAAAAAAAACTACAGAGGCAGAGACAAAACCAAAGACCTGCAGAGAGAGAGAGAAAGAGAGAGATACAGACAGAAACACAGAGAGAAAAGCCACTGTGTGACCAAAAGTGATTAAGACTGCATGCTTCCCCGGTGATAAGCTTCTCCTTTTTTATTTTTCCAGAGGACACTTTAAATGGAGAGCGGGGAGATTAATTTCCTCAGGAGAAGATGCATCGCATCCTCCAATCCCCCAGCATTCAATTGCAATAATTATCCAAAATGGTGTTGCCACTTATGCATGCCTCACATTTGCATAGCTCAGAGCCATTTATGGTTGCCGTTGTAAATGTTTTCATTTTCACCTCACCATACATTTGATGGCGGAAAAGGGGTCTAGCAATTGACCTTGTGATTTTGTGCAGTTGCTTTGCTGAGAACAAGGTACAGCACTGGAAATGCTTAGAAATACTGTTTTTGATGTAATAAATAAAATATCTGTAAAATGAAAAGATATTAGTCATTCGACCAAAATTCTATTCTATTCTATTCTATTCTATTCTATTCTATCATCTGGGAAAGAGAAAGCAATTTTATTAGTGAGTCAGGCTGTACTAAGTCAGAACACAATAAATTTGCCATTTCAAGTAGGTTTTTTTAAAGGGGTCATATGATGCTGCTAAAAAGAACATTATTTTGTGTATTTGGTGTAATGAAATGTGTTTATGCGGTTAAAGGTTCAAAAAACACATTATTTTTCACATACTGTACATTATTGTTTCTCCTCTATGCCCCGCCTTTCTGAAACACGTTGATTTTTACAAAGCTCATCAGTCTGAAAAGCGAAGTGTGCTCTGATTGGCCAGCTATCCAGTGCGTTGTGATTGGCCGAATACCTTAAGCGTGTGACGGAAATGTTACGCCCCTACCATACTGTGATGCCCTGTCCAGCCGGAGCGACGAGACAAAAACATTAAAACCCATTATAAACGAGGCATTTGCTGCATCCAGTGGGGACATAATTATGGATTATAATGACATATACTGTCTTTTTACGCGTTGCATCGTGCTGCGTAAACATAAAACCATGTCTGCATTTGTGATCG
Organism: Sinocyclocheilus anshuiensis; assembly: GCF_001515605.1. Lineage (NCBI taxonomy): Eukaryota > Metazoa > Chordata > Actinopteri > Cypriniformes > Cyprinidae > Sinocyclocheilus > Sinocyclocheilus anshuiensis. Next base: position 1,109,708 of record NW_015544201.1, read on the forward strand.
GAGAAATGACAAACAACAAGCGCTACTCTACACTGCTCAAAACTCGCGTTTGAATCGTCAGCTTAATCCACGGTGAAAGCCGATCCGGCGATCCACAGCGCGAGGATAATGTATTTCCTCAGCAACCAGCACGGATCAGCTCCAGGCATGACGAAGCGGATATCGTCCTCTTTTGGAAGGCCAAACAAAGTAGTTTCGCTTTCACAACGAAACACACAGCGTCTTCACGACATGGCGGCAGCAACAACAATACTACAGCGAGAATAAAAGTTACACCTACTTTCTTTGCGTGAACATTTGTTTTTTTTTGGTTATTATTGGTTTTGGGAACATTATGCAAATCTTCCCACATTGTGACTTAGACATGTGGGGGCGTCTTAGAACGAGCCGTTTTAGGTAGGCGTGGTTGACTCTTAACTTTTATAAAGAATATCTCTTTGGATTTGAGACTTTAGTCTTTGCAACTTTACTAAGAGCTTGTAACACTCCAAAGAGAAAGGAAAAAATGAAATCGCATCATATGTCCCCTTTAAGTCTTTTTTTTTCTTAGCACAGTAAATTAACTTTTATACTGTAGCTACAAGCACTCAGTACAAATGTCTTGCCATGTGCTAATGATAGCATCCCATTTTAAAAGACTATTTCCTGAACATTTTGCTTTCTGGGAATCCTGCTGTGTTGTGCAAAGTGTCTGATAGGGCACTAAATCCACATACCAGCACTAACAATGCAGAAAGCCTTACAGATGGACACACATACACAGAAGCTGGACATGTCCTCAGAGATCAGAAACTTTCAGATACAGAGTCTCATCAAGCAGATTATGTCAGAGCACCAGAGTGTGACACCATGGCAAGTCGAACACACACTTCCCTGAACCACACTCATCAGAAAACACATTTTAGCTGTTTTCACACTAGAGGCTATAATTAGTAGCAGGATAGTAATTTCTAGTAACATGGTTACAGGGTTACATTAAAACAAAAAAAAAAATGTAAACATCCTATACTGACATTTAGTCACCAATCATTTTTTTTTTTTAATTGAAAAGGATTAATTGATCCTAATACATCAAGCAGGATGTACAAAACGATTTAACCCATGTTTATGGCTATAAAGTATAAAACAAGTGACACGTTATGAACTCGTCCCTGTACACTTCATTCATACTGCACCAATATCGGATTAGACACAAGGAACAAATAAAGCATATATCTACAACTCTTCTTATGTTAAAAAACAAAACAAAAAAACACATCAGCTCTCTTATACATGGACAGACCTCATGTGCAGAAAGCAAAAAAAGCTCATCTGCAATGATTCGACTAAAATGCTAAATCTTATCTATCACTAATTATATATTTACAGTTTACATTCAATTCAGACATCAAGTTTGGAGGTCATATTAATATTTAATCTATTTACATTTACCAATTGCTTCTTTACAGCAGTAAATTGTGAGTTTTAGCAAATCCCATAAAATGAATTGAGTGCTGGTGCATTATATAAACCCGAGCACCTCCGTTCATGTATATGGGATTGATCATGACATCAATAGAATGTCACTTACACTTATGAGGAGTAATTTACATGTTTGAAAATACATGACATGGTTATCAAAACTTAGATAAGCAAGGTATCCGTTCAATATGCCCAATACCGATTCTACTTAGGCTATAGGCTAATAGAAATACACAAATGGATTAAGGGTCCTATTATAAATATGGCTGTGCCACATATAGGCTACTTATTCAAAACTGACTACAGCACATGATGGTGATAAAAGATAGTAAAACTCCCCCATGCCTGGACCAAGTTTATTGAGCCAATTGAGAAAAGTAAAGGAACAAGAATTAGAAAAAGCTGACAGGAAAAACGCGTGCTTTACGCACACTTACCCATTCCAGAACGCGGATAAATCCCAAAGGTAATTTAAGCACTTGGAATGTCCCAAGTGACACAATCTGCAATAACAAGTTAACATAATCAATAGCGTCATTTCATGTAGTTTGATTAGGCACATGTCAGTAGCCTACATTTTAGACCTTTCTCACAATTTGATATTGCCAAATGCACAAACGCTATTTTCTACCTGATTAGCGGTTTCCATTTTCTTGTTTGAGAGAAAAGAGCTTGTAAGTAGGATAGGTCAAGACCAAAACAACACTAAATGAGTGATGTACCAGAGTCGCGAGCGCGGAGCGGGGAATCGGCTGCAATCGCGGCTCCGTACGGAAAGAGCCGAGTAACTTCGGCATTAATCGTTTCTCGATACGAAAATAGCCGAGAGACTTCGGCTTCAATCAACCCTCTACATCGGAAAAGCCGAGTACCCTCATAACTAACCGCTCTATAATAGGGAAGAGTGTCTTCGGCAAAAACCGCTCCTAAGGAAAGAGCCGAGTGTCTTCGGCAAAAACCGCTCCTAAGGAAAGAGCCGAGTGTCTTCGGCAAAAACCGCTCCTAAGGAAAGAGCCGAGTGTGCTCGGGAGCTCCATGGAGACAGACAGGGATTGGGTTTGATAAAATTAACCGTGGCCATAAATTTTTCTCTATTGGACGATATCTAATTGCAATTTATTTACACTATAAAATAGACCTTTGTCAGTCCAAAATATGTTGGCTTGGGTATCAAATATTGACTGAACATTTCTGTTTACTTATTCAAATTTAAGTGGGAATAATGCAGATGTTACTCTCAAACTCAGCAGCTCGCATAAACTATTTTGTTGCTGACAAGATAAAACCATTATTTAAATGTGTAGCATAATTATTAGGCTATATTGTGTTTTATTCAGTTTACCATTCAGTATTTTGTAGTGGTAGTTCTATGTCCAGTGACATTTGCTTAAAGCTCACTCAAGTGTGTGGAAACAGTACAGATTCCAACTCAGCTACATTACATAATCATGATCTCCTTTAACTTGACCAAGAAGGCTGGGCAAAGAATCATGATAATAACATGAAAATATGCATGAAGATGTTGTGCATATATATGCATATATTTGGTTTGCTTGTGTTTACAAAACCATTCATTGAAAATATTAAAGAAAAAAGACAACTTTTGACAACAAAAATTCAGCTTGATATAGATGGAAAGAGAAGTTCAACTCTTATGTTATAAAAAGTACAGTGCACACTAAATGTGTCCATTCATTCTTCACATAATACTATTAGCCTATATTTGTCACCATGTACATATGGTATACAAAGTCAGACAGCTGCAATCAAGTCATCGATGGCATTTAAAAAAAATTATTATCTTGCTTGCAACACACTCAGACATAACTCATTTCACTTAGATCATATACTGCTTAAAGGGACTCAAGCAGTCACTGAGAATGAGGGAAAAGGACTTCAGGAAAGTGTAAGTGTCAAAATGAAGCTTACAGGGACATGAGCCCCAAAGAGATTTTTTATTAGACACTGTTCATTTAAAGTTCACTGTGTATTACTGTGTGCTTGCATTTAAATCTGTGTTTGCCTGCCATTCCAAGGTCAAGTATAGCCCGATCACTGTTATTTCAGTTATTATGAGAAAGACCCCAAACATGCACACACAAGATGCTATCTCAGCGGTTACCCTCACCTTTTCAAAAGAAGGACTCTCGGGATCAACAAACGTGAAATGTCACAGAACTGTGGAAATGTTGTTTGCATGCATATGTTTTGGTGATACTGAAGTAGGACTAACAATATTCCTTACAGGTGCATGACACAGACAGGTGCCACGCTCATCACAACCTGATACTGCAGAACACCATGGGTTCAGATCCCTTTAGGGACAAATAGAGGATGATTTGTGCTTTTTTTTTTTTTCTGAGAGCATGTCACACTCTGAATATTCTCTATGGAGGTATGTTATATGTATATGCAAGTCACTAGCTGTGTTGTTTTATTTATATATTATAGTTTTTGTTCATATTTTTAATTAGATGTTATTTTTGTTTTCATTTTAATTTTAGTTAAACTTTCAGTGATTTTGTTGTGTTTTTGTCTTTTCTATGTATATCTACATAATTTTTTAAATTTTTAATTAATTTGAGTTATTTCAGTACTTATACCAAAAAGAGAAATGCCTTGGCAACTTACAAAAATATATATTTTATTTTATTTTATTTCAGTTAATGTTTATTTTATTTAAAGTATTGAAAATAAATGTGTTTTTTTTAATGGTTTTAGTTTTAGTTGTGGTTAACAATAATAGCCGTTACATATTTGCACAGGCTATCACACTACTGTAGTAAGATTATTTTAAAAATAAATTAATACATTTATTCAGCAAGGATATGTTTTATCCAGTTGTATTTACTCATCCAAGTGAAAGATATAACACCAACATGTCAGAAAAAAAAACCCCAGAATCACCGAGTTGGAAAAAGGATCACCCCCTTTTGTCAGAATTTTGTTGAACCACCTTTTGCTTTAATTACAGCCTTTAGTCTGTTGGGATGTCTCTATACTAACTTTGCACATCAAATTTGATGGTGACCGTTCGTGGACTGCAGTCTTTAAGTCTTTCCACAGATTTTCAGTAGGGTTTAAGTCTGGGCTCAGACTAGGCCAAGTCAAGGACATTCACCTTTTTCTCCTTCAACCACTGTGTGGTCAGTATTGCTGTGTGCTTTGGGTCATTGTCATGTTGGAAGGTAAACCTTCTTCTGTTCCAGACCCTGCTGCAGAGAAACACCCCCATAACAGGATATTACCACCTCCACGTTTTACTGTAGGAATGCTGTTATTTAGATGGTTAGCTGTATTGGGTTTCCGCCAGACATATCGTTTGGTGTTGAGGCCAAATAATTTAATTTTAGTCTCATCTGCCTCAGAATTTTCAAGGTGTGTTTTGGCAAATCTCAGTCGTGACTGCATGTGGCCTTTCTTGAGGAGTGGCTTTTTTCTCGCAACCCTCCAGCCCATTTGTGGAGAATTTGTGATATTGTTGTCACATGCACACAATGACCACTCTGTCATAAATTTCTGCAACTGCTTCAGAGTTGCTGTAGGCCTCTTGGTAGCCTCTCTGACCAGTTTCCTCCTGGCTCTTTCTAACTTATGATTTGTAAGCTACTCACTGGGCTCAGTAAAAATCATAAATTTGAGTGCCAGTTCCCATGAATTTCAGTAATGCCCTTGTGTGTGAATAGCAGAACGAGACAGCATGATCTTCACTCAAGAGGACAATAAATCCTTCCTTTATACAGAATGAAATATCATGTCAGCAGTGGGTTATCACACTTTCATCTTCTTCATGAACACCTAGGCTACTCCACATCCAAAAAGAGAATGTAAAAGTGAATGACAATCACACAATCTCTAATTTGTTTAGAACAATGCAGCATGATGATTAAGCTTTGAATCATTTACGTGCAGCACAATTTTATAAACATTCTGATGTCTTTATCTCTGATTGTCTCTTTATGCAGTTTTGTAGATGATATAATAGACCTTAGTCAGGGTAACATCATATTTAATTTTTCACAGGAATGAGGCTGTGAGGGATTGAAGTACAGTTCAATGGATTTTACTGTTCTTTAACAACATAAGCTATCGATTGATTAGTTGAAGAAACGTCATAAAAAAGTTGTGAATTAGCAAAAATGATGTGATCCAGGACAGGACAGACGTGATACAGGACGTGCCATTGTAAAGACTGTAAATCTATCCTTCACACCCCTGTTTTTAACTGTGTTAAATTCATTATGGTGTCTAACATGACTAAGGTCTGTTTAGGCATGTTTTCAGTAATTAAGACTTGCTAACACTAGGTGGCTGTTGCACAGTTTGTCAGGGAAACCAATACGGCAACCAAACGCTCCAGTTACTAACATAACCTTGGTTCCCTGAGATAAGGGAACGAGCGTTGCATTGACATGCTTATGGGGAAACTGCTGTTTACTCTAATACTGAAGCCTGATTTGTTCACGTTCGTGTAGCTGCACGAACCAATGGCGCTTCAACCCGCCAAAAGGGGAGGAGCCGACCTCCATATAAGTCGGAACTGAGCGCAATTTTGTCCAAATCTTTTGACTGAAGCGACAGTCATCGATTAGCGTGCAGCCTTATAGCACGGCAGCCTATGCAACGCTCGTTCCCTTATCTCAGGGAACCGAGGTTATGTTAGTAACCGGAGCGTTCCCTTTTGAATGGTCTCTCCCGGTGCATTGACACACTTATGGGGAATGCGTCCAATAGCACCGTGCTATAAGCAAGTACAGAACCAAGCCGCTCTGCGAGCCCAGCCCTGGAGCACTCGTACTGAGGGCTCCTGTAAACATGAGCCAATAATGAGACCCAAGCCGTTTAAGCTGAGGACTACATAACATAACCCATATCACCAATAGAAATCCCGCTGGACCAAGCCCAGGAAGAGGCCATTCCTCTGGTGGAGTGGGCCCTCACACCTATAGGGAACTGCAAGCCCGCTGAGGCATAAGCCAAGGCTATTGCATCCACTATCCAGCGATAGTGGATGCATAGTTAATAGTCTCTGCTTCGTAACCTGCAGCCCTTTAGAGCGGCCTCTGAAGCATACAAAGGCGCTGCTCTGAGTGTCTAAACAGGCCAGAGTGCTCGACATACACTTTAAGAGCCCGAACTGGGCAGAGTAGATTGGGACTCACCATCACCATCTGGATTGGGGAGCGCTAGAAGGGTGATGACTTGTGCTCTAAACGCCGTGTCTTGGTTCGAGGACAACTCTACAGTCGTTAGGCAGTGCTTCCAAGACAGGAAGCACTGACAGTGCTTGCAGGTAACCCACTCGCTAAAGCCAAAAGGAGGCCGGGCTGCCGATAGCAGCTGAATTAACTCGGGGAACCACATCTGATTCCTCCAGAGTGGGGCCACCAGGAGGACTGAGCAACTGACTTCCATGACCCGTCTGATGACCTGTGGGCAACCGGGGGAAGGTGTACAGGCGAGCGCTGGGCCAATCTTGGACCAGGGCATTTTGCTGTCTCGAAAAGTAGTTTGGGCAGTGAAAGTTGTCTTCTGAGGCGAAGAGGTCCACCTCTGCCTTCCCAAAGACAGACCACATCATTTGAACCGTTTGGGGATGTAGTCTCCATTCTCCTGGAGCTACATTGTCCCAGGACAGCATGTCTGCTGTAATGGGAAAGTAAACATCTTTCAGATCCACTGACAGAAACCAGTCCTCGGGACATACTTGCGTGAGGATCTGTTTCAAAGTTAGCATCTTGAACTGACATTCGTAGTAATGAGGAGAGGAGAAATGCTCTTTTGAGTATTTGGGTCCGCTATCACAGTGGTAGTTTGCTTGGGCGCGCACTGAATGAGAAGGACGGGCACAGCATTAATGGAGTTTCCATCTCTCAGTGTTAAGTGGAGGGATGGAGAGAGAGCGCAAGCTTTCTTGGAGGGAGTTCCGGCCTCAGCGAAAACTGACCCTCTCCTCTTCCTCTCTGCATTCGGATCTGGACGGCTTCTGAGGCTCAGAGGCTGAGTTTTGCCGGAACATGCCCACTCTTCAGCATCCGAAGCTATTAATGACATGGAGTTATCAATGACGGCTTCCTCCTCAGATGCGCAGAAGGAAATCAAGTTGCTCACAGCCGACGAGAGGCGCTGATCCTCACCTGTGAAGCACACAAGCGAATTGAGGCATTGGGGGGAGAGTGAAGCACGTGGGAACTGTGTCAGCGTGAGTTCACTCGAGCCTGGTGTTAAAGCCTAACTGCTTTGCGGTTTATTTCTCCTAGGGGAGAGAGGAAACGGGAGAGCAGAGCAGGGAGGACTGCCTTCATTAAAGAAGGCGATCCGTGAGAGTGGAGAAAGGTGAGAGCATGACGTCTCAGTGAGCGCAGCCAGACAGGCAACTCACTCACTGTGCCCATCTGCATTGTGCAGGGGCTCCCTGCACGAGCCACACTCGCGGCGCAACATTTGCAGCAACGTCGTTGGAAACTTGCTCAGAAATTTGCTCTTAGATGTGCCAGATGTCTTCAGGGGAAGGCTTCTGGCTTCTGCTGCAGGGGGCTCCTTCTACAGCAGCGAGCAGCAGGCTGAGCTTCTTCCTTCTTTGGCTTCTTGCTTGCAGAGTCAGCAAGGATGTGATCTTTCTCACTGAAGGAGAAAAATTATGATGAAATGGCGCTTAAAGCCGACTTATATAGAGGTCAGCTTTTCACTTTTTGGTGCGTTGAATTGTTGCATTGTTTGTGCAGCTTCACGAACGTAAACAAATCAGACTTCAGTATCAGAATAAACAGGAGTTTCCCCATAAGCGTGTCAATGCAATGGGAGAGACCGTTCGAAAGGGAACAACTCTAATTGAGGTACATTTCTTGTCTCTAATTGTGCTTTAGATGGATTTTTATTCCTGTAATGTTCTTTATCAATACTAATTTTAAGGTTGCTGTGTTCTGGTACTTGACATGGAGCGTACAAATGTATCCATACCCTAAATGCACAGTAGGCTGCTTTGGATAAAGTGTATAAAATTGTAATTTAATGAATAGCAAGAACACATACACCCACAATCATTTCAAGCACTTGTAGTGTATTATATAATAGGTAAATTATGTTATGTAACACCCTTTTGCTTTGCTGCCATACTGCCTCAGGTTCAGCAGTACTATTTGAATGTGTGGTGGCATGGTGCCACTCGTCAGTCCTAATTTCTCTGCCTGGGAAGAGGCTAGATGTGACATGACTGGCATCTGGAGTAAAGTGTGGCACAATAGCACAGACATAAGCCTAGGGAATGCACACGCATGATGGAGCAACCTGAGGAACAATCAACATCATTCTGTTTCACACCACTGCTCGCTCACCAAGGAATTATGGCAGTGGCCAAGACAGTCACGTAACCTGCACAGAGAGTCTGAGAGGCACAGCGCAGCTCTCAGAACAATTACGACATGGCTGGATCTCTTCTTCCAGTTGTGCCAACAGTTACCACATTGAATAAGCATGCAACTCCCACAGAAAAACTGCATGCAACTCCCACAGAAAAATCCATGTAGAGTGAGGATAATATAGTTTAATTCTTTCCATGCTGGTTAAATGATGGGTCACCATCATGCTAAAATGTGAATGCAAAACATATAACCATATAGCAACATAAATATGCTTGTCAAATTTTAAAAGATCTATCTGTCAGTTAAAGAACAGGATAGTTCACCCAAAATGTATCATTTGTCATCAGCGTTATTTTAGGATAATTCATATTATTAATATTTTGAATGAGCTATTTTTTTTTAGATTTTCAGTTTTTATTTTAATTTTAGTTTAAGCAATTTTGTAATGTGCAATCTTTTTTTATTTCAGTTTCAGTCATTTTAGTACTTCCGTTTATTTTAGTTAGCTGCCAAGACAACATTTCTAATTTTAATGTTTTTTTTTAATATTACGTTTTTAGTTAAATTAATAGTTTATAGTGGAATGACATAAATTATTCAACTAAAAACTAAACAGTTATTCATCTAAAAACTAAACTCCCTTTAGTTGAATAGGTTAACTGCGAATTTTTGTTTGTTTGTTTTGGAGAGCTGAGAATGAACCATTTTATAGGGCTGAAGATGAACCTTTGGTATGGTGCTGCAGTGTTGAACCCTCTGGCTGTTTCTGAATGAGCACTTCCTATTTTGAATTTCAGATTTTTTTTTGACAACCATCTATATATAAATGGAGATGGTGCAACGTTCAATTTGGTTTCAGATCCATTTTCACACCAGGCTGCTAAACCAATCACCACATACCAAAACACAAAGGAAATGAAATACGCTTAAATATAAAAGACAAAACGTTAGATTCTGGAATTTTGCTGTGTAAATGCATTATCCCTCCTCTTATTCTGCACCACTAATCTGGCGGAAATAATCAGGATTAAAATTTGCATTCCGGGGATGAAATGAGAACAAATGAGAGAAACCAAATAATGAGCAGACGCACAGACACAATTAATGTAGCGGCGCACCGCTTACGATTTGCTCTTCTTTGTTAACGTTGTAAAAATGAGCGAATGCAACTGACTGTTGTTCATGTGCATGTCTACACAATGCGTGCTGTCTACAATGATGCCGCATCACAAGAGACGCTGCGCACGCGCTCGCCGGCCGGCGACATTTGAACAATCGCAAATGTCCGACAGGTGCGACACAGCCGTCCTCGCGCATCCTGAGCTGGAGCGTGACCTCCGCCCTCACCTTGTTATCAGTGGTCAGCAGACCATTTCGGAGGCCGTCCGGTACATCTGAATCCATGACAACACGCTTAGCAAATAGGTTGCTTAGCAACTAATCCAAAGCACGCCGAGCGCCCTATCAGTAGTGACAGTGTTAGCCAATTAACAGATACTTATTCTGAAGATGCTTATTTTGCTCTCTGATCTGCGACGACCGAGACATGCTGATTTAAAATATGCCTGACTGGCATTAATGGACAAAACAAGCCTTATGGCGTTTAAATAGTGTCAAATCTCGCGCATATAAAACAAGACGCGCGCACATGATATGAGCGCACAGAACAGTATCCACGCGAGGAAAATCATCCTCACGAGGGAGCATTTCTGCACCGCGAGCGCACAGAACAGTATCCGCGTGCAAAAATGAGCTCTCGCGAGAACGGCGCTGAATAGCGCTCGCTCGACCATCTATCTCTACGCCCTCTCAACTGCTCAACCCCTTTAAACGCCATAAAGCCTCGTTTTATTACCTGCGCAAGCAAACATCAGCAGCCGTATTGAATTGTGTAAGCATAGCTCTCATTTTCTGGATTCACTGAATAGATTACATACATAACTGGATTAATGATCAATTATGATTCTAAGTGCAATGTGCCGGATGAGATATACTGATTGTGATTGGTAAATTCACGATTTTAAAAAGCCATCATTCGAATAACAAATTACAAAGAGCTTCTAGGAATGAAAAATACCAAGAATTATCATAGACTACACTTTATTGTCGTACATTTTTGGGAAGAATATAATGGGAAGAATGAATACATATAGTCTCTTGACGTTCTAGGAACATGAGTAAGTAGGCTATCTGATTTTATTGTGATGAGGTGATTGTAATTTAGATTTACTTATCTGGTATTAAATTGGTCCTTCTGGTGTCGGGGGAAATTAGAAGTGCACTTTTCAAAATGATCAATAGAGGGCTCCCTTTCATTACAGTATCTATGTCTATGAAAAAAACATCCTCCGCTTTCATAAATAATTGGGTTTTTTTTTAATGAAAATGTTTTGGATCAGATGGGGAAAACGATGGATTAAATGGATGAAAACTTACAGTAAAGACATTTATAATGATACAAACGATTTCTATTTCAAATAAATGCTATTCTTTTTAAGTTTCTATTCATCAAAGAATCCTGTAAAAATGCATCATGGTTTCCATAAAAATGTTAAGCAGCACAACTGTTTTCAACATTGATAACAATAAATGTTTCTTAAGCACCAAATCGGCATATTAGAATGGTTTCTGAAGGATCATGTGACACTGAAGACTGGAGTAATGATGCTGAAAAGTCAGGTTTGACATAACAGGAATAATAAAAAAGTAATATATATTTGAATAGGAAAAAAGTATTTAAAATTGTAATATTTCACAATATTATTGTTTTTACTGTATTTTTGATTAAATACAGTCTGGTGAGCATAAAAAAAAAAAACTTTGAACGGCAATGTAAAAATTTAGAATGGTTATTATTTGAAATAATATTTAAAATGTCTCATACTCACATAAGTGTATTGACTAAACCCTTGTATAAATAAAAAGAGTGTGACTATTTTGGTCAGTGGACAAAATTGCATTATACAAATATGCTGCACATGGTCGACTGAAAAAAATGACTCACCCAAACTCTGCTGCGGTAAAACCACGACTCTAACACTCTGCTCAACAGACAAAACAAAAACACATCAACACTCTCAGAAAAAAAAGATACAAAACTGTCACTGGGGCGGTACCCTTTTAAAACACTTTAGGTAATAAAACAGCTTTAAGGTACTAATATGTACTATTTAGGGGTAAACAAGGTACAACGATGCACCGTTTAACTTTTGTTCCTTAGGTTTCCGCCCCAGTGACAGCGGTGTAGCTTTTTTCTGAGAGTGAAGCATAATGACAGTAGGAGCTTTGGGATGCCAACTAGGATGTGTTTGAAAAGTACATTTCATATGAATAAAATATATTTGTGCAACATTAAAACATGACAAGGCAAACCATCTTATAGGGAATAAAAACTTGAGGATATAAACCATTGTCAAGTTTCACTGGAATTTGGAAATACAGACTTTTCTATTTTGTTATGCACAACTCAAAACAACATGCAGAGCAAAATAACACATAACTGTTTTCATTCTGAAAGTCACATTCCTTTCTTTGGCATTCCATTCCTTTTCTGCTATGACAGTTATGAAAGAAGAGGGCTGTCCAAAAGGGCACACTGTTTTTATCCAATTAAAAACTGGGACAGAATCCAGACATACTGGCACCATCATGGCCATCACTACTTTTGGTACATATTCTGTTTCCATTTTTTTTTTTGTTCCATGTACAAAAAAAAAAATTATTTCAAAGTTGCCAAAACACACCCTTAAAGAAAGGATGAGATGTGTTAAATATTAAGACGAAGAAGTTCAATCTATATTTATTACATCTTCTTTTCTGTTTGCTTGTCTTTTTGTAATCCAAAATATCACTTTTGTAAAATCAAAAAATGCAACAGGAACGCTAAGATTTCAAGACAGATTTTTATCATTGAAACTACCATTAAAGAGTATTTACACAACAGAATAAATGCTATTTAAGTGTAATTATCATCACTTCATATTAATATACAGTTTTATTAGTTAAAAAAAGAGGTAGGGTGAGACTGCTTCATTTCAGATGTTCGCAACAACCCAGAAATTAGTCATTTCCATGATCCAACACAAAGATGATGACAATAATCAACGTACATTGTAATTAAACCCACTGCACATCTATCATTGACAGAAGCATGACAGCAAAAAAACAAAATAAAAATAAAATACAAAATCAATCACTGAACATCATTCATATTTGAGTCATAGAATGAGAGCAAAGGGAAGGATAAAAGAGAGAAATTGAGCGTGATGGACAATATTAAGTGTAAAAAATGAGAGGAGGAAAAGACAAAGCAAGAGAGAGTGACCGGCACTGAGGTCCGAGAGGTTTTTAAGGCACCATCAACAGCTGTATGGAGACAGAATACTGGAAAGTGCTTGTATGATGTACTCTGTGCATCTCAGATGGAAGTCTAAAACCAACTCGACATAAAATCACACTATAACTATTATCAGGAAAACTTTCGATTCTTTTCTATGCAGCATTTACTCCATTAAGAGTGTTTATAACATCAGGATCAATTTGCTGTTCTAAGAAAACCATTTATCTCCAGTGAAGACATCTGTCCAGCTTTACCAACGAAAGTATTATTCTGAAAGTCGAGGAAGCAAATTTAAGTGAGCTATGTAACAGCGAGAAGACAAAGCGGGTGGATAATCTTCAAGTCTGCATCTCTGTTGAACACAACATGGGAATAGCTTAAAACAGATTTCTTTTGTAGTAAAAAAAAAAATGCATAATTGCTATCTTGGCAATAAGGGTATCTTTTAAAAACAAAATGTTAAAAGAACATCTAGAATCCTCCAAAAGTGAAATAGCTAGTGATTTCTAAATCAAATTTTTGCATTTTCTGAGAGTTTAATTGTACGAAACCAGGATCATGTGCAGAACTGCTGGTTCAGGATCCCAGATACGATCATTAGATCACCTCAAATGAAGTTTCCTTCATTTATCAATGTACTGCCAGGTGATGCTTTAACAACATTACAATCAATCGAATGCAAACCCTGCTGAGGCACCAACAAAGATATTTGGCATCTCAAAGTGTGGTAAAATGAAGGAGGAACTAATAAAAAAAAAACCGTGGCAACCAAATCCAAAATTTAAGGATTGCCTCAAAAGTCGAAAGGTCAGATGTGATATGTATTTGTATAGTGTATTGGCAACACTGTGTTCTGCTATATTGATGAACATCTAAGTGTTGTGGAATAGGACTGTGGTTGGTCTGTAGGGGGCAGTGATGAGAACAGTGTGTATATTAATGCACGCCGTTCATTATGTGTTTCTGGTGGATCTCCAGAGTATTGCTGTCCTCTTCATTGTGCTGGGAAGGGCTCACGTCTTCCTCCCAAAGCTGAGCAGCTTTACGGATCTCATCCAGAGTGTACTCCTGCAGGATAGTCCCGTTTTCAAACACAGTCACCAACATGTCCTACAAAAGAAGATCATATTAATGAGAATCACCAACTAGGACGAGCACTGTTTATATTTTTACATATAAACAACTGTTCAAAAATGTGTAAAATTAAAATTAATTTTTTAAAAGAAATTAACACTTTTATTCAGCAAGGGTGCATTAAATTGATCAAAAACTGACAATGAATACATTTATATTGTTATAAAAGACTTCTGTTTTAAACAAATGCTGTTCTTTTGAACTTCGTATTTATCAGTGAATCCTAAAATAAAATGTTCACGGTGTCATCAAAAATATTAAGCAGCACAACTGTTTTCATCATTGATAATAATAAAAAAAATGTTTAAAAAGAAGAGTTTTTTTTTTTATTGTAATAACATTTAACAATATTCCTGTTTTACTGCATTTTTGACCATATATATTCATCCTAGAATTGGCATAGAATTAAATGCAGTTATTATACATTTATATGTAACTACCATTCACCAAAGTTTAATGTGGGGGTTAATAAATGGTTAATGAATGCAAAAAAAAGTGGTAGTATGAATAATCTTTGGGAAAAATCTATGAAATAATGGGTTAAGAGCAGGTATACAGCTGATCTAACCTCCTCTGGTTTGCCTGCTCCTCTTTCCACCGTCTCAATGAAGCCATCTGAGTTTCTCCTCAGAGAGAGACGACCACGCTTGGATCCTTTAGATGGGTCCGTCACTGGCTGCTTATAGACGTCCATCTATGCAAACACAAATGACATGATAATAAAAGAAACAAATAGCAATACAGCTCAAATGTACTTTTTGAACTTGTTTAAACAACTCACGCCTTTGCCATTGGTCTCCACATAGCTGCACTTAAATGCACAGTTAAGCGTGTCTCTGTTGATTTTCTGCAGGAGTGCACTTCCGCAACCGAAAAACATATTTTCTGCACTCCAACCTTCATCGCTCAGTTTCTCCAGAATCTGCGATAGCCAAAAAAAACAAAAAAATATTGTAATACTGACCAGAGTAAGATGACTGATTTACCACTGTGTAATCAATAATAATGTTTAGAATCAAGCAGTCATAATAAATAGTTGATAAACATTCAGAGCCAGTATCACGTTGTCCCTGTACTAGTTGTATGAGTGCACCTACAGTGAGGTCCAAAAGTCTGAAACCAAAGTGAAAATGCTTCTAATTAGCATTTCTGTAATTTAATACATTCATTACTCATAACAACTTGATTTGCATTTAATTTGTGAAAAAAAATTGCATAATGTGTGTGTTAATTGAAAAATTGACATGGATTTCTGAATGTATTATTTGTTTTGTTGTTTTGCTTTATTGGTAGCAGTGCTCAAGTTAGCTTTTTTTGTAAATCCTAAATAGATTTATAGAGGATTTGATCCAAAGAGCATCTTGTGCTTCAATGAAATTAAGAACATTTGACTCTCTGTATGAAGGAGTTCACATGATCAATGTCACAAATTTGATTAGGGACGTTTAAATAGTGCAGAATATTTATTTAATTTGTCACTTACAGTTTTAAATTACTTCTGTTTTTTAAATTTCAGACTTTTGGACCACACTGTAAATCACACTGAAACAAACATTGATTATTGCAGTACACACTGTACACTACCATTCAAAAGTTTGGGGTTGGTAAGATTTTTTTTTTATTTTTTTAATATGTTTTTGAAAGAAGTCTCTTATACTCAGCAAGGTTGCATTTATGTAATAAAAAATGCCTTAAAATAGTTAAAAACAGATATAATAAAATGTATAAATAATAATAATAATAATAATACAATTTGCAATAACTGCTTTCTATTCTAATATATTTTAACAATTTATTCCTGTGATGGCAAAGCTGAAATTTCAGCATCATTACTCCAGTCTTCAGTGTCACATGATCCTTCAGAAATCATTTTAGTATGCTTTTTGCTGCTCAAGACATATCTTATAATTATCAATGTTAAAAACAGTTGTTTTGCATAATCTTTTTGTGAAACCTGCTTAATTTTGTTCAGAATACTTTGATGAATAGAAATTTTAAAAGAACAGTAAACTTTACTGTCACTTTCGATCAATTTAGTGCATCCCTGCTGAATAAATTATTTTAAAAATCTTACTGACCCCAAACTTTTGAATTGTAGTGTATGTTTTCTCTCTTGATCCGAGGTTAGTTTACCTCATTAATCGAGTTCAGATCAATTCCATCCCCCTGGATAATGCGCAGGTATGATGGGAGCACCTTGTAACCAACTGAGTTCAGAGAACATCCAAAACACTCCTCCAAAATCTTTATCACCTAAAAGTGAGACAGAAGAGACAAATGAAGTGGGGAAGAAAATAAAAATTAAAGGCAAAAAGTGCGATAAAGCCAGCTAATCAACTCCACTATTTAATTCATCAAATACGTACAAGCAACAAACTAATCTGAAAAACATGCTATATACCACATTATATAAAAAGAAAATCGATATTCTAGGGAAGGGGTCTCTAAACTCGGTCCTGGAGGGCCAGTGTCCTTCAGAGTTTAGCTCCAACCCTAATTAAACACACCTGAACCAGCTAATTAGGCATACTTACTAGGCATACTAGAAACTTCAAGGTAGGTGTTTCGAGGCAAGTTGGAGCTAAACTCAGCAGGACACCGGCCCTCCAGGACTGAGTTTGGAGAACCCTGTTCTAGGGCATTGCTTTCATACAGGCATCAAAGCAACGGATGCAATCTGCAAATCCTACAAGCCCTGTAAGTCACAATGTAGCACAGTGCTGGAGACAGCTTTAAGCAAACCCATTTGTTTGAGCCTTTACTAAACTAAAATAAAGTTCAACCACTGAAACAGCTGCCTTAAGGTCTGTAGTGAACACTACTCCACTTAGAACACAATTGGTACATGATACACACACCTCTAAGAGCATCTGAGCGGGATCCCCAGAGTCTGGACGAATAATAAGGGCAGAATCCTCACTCCTCTCCATCACTCTCTCCTTCAGCTTGTCCCCCCAGATGTGCTTACAAGCCTTAAAAATGTCATAACTGTCGCTAACCACAGCTACAGGCCCAGAGGGAAACTGGTCCAGCAGACACTCAAACGCGTCTTTCTCTCGACTCTTGCCCCAGGAGATGATAGTGCTACAGAGACATGAAAAACAAAGTGTGACAAACCTTCTTCAAATGATCTACAACACTAATTAGTGAAGTCCCACCCACTCCTGCTTTATTTATTTTGAAGGTGCATAAGGCTAAGACTAAAATAAACGGGTTTCATTTTGCTAAAGAAGACTTAGAAAGAAACATTTGCAGCAAATGAGTCATTCGTGTCTAACGATCCTTAGCCGTAGAGCTATAAAAACAATCACGGAGTGATTCACGAAATGGTTGAAAAACTTACATTTGAACTTGGAAAGATGTCACAGAAGCAGCCGTGTGATTTGAAATAAAGAGTGAGAGCTATACTGGGAAATGCACTCAACCACACAGACAAAAGGCGCTACAGCTGCGAGATGCATAAGTGTGTAGCTACTAATAGAACAAATTAGAATCAATGGAACAAATGCAAATTAACACGCAGGTGTTTAACGTCAGCGCTGAATTTCCAAGACATAGGCTGTTTGAAACTGAAGACAGCTGTCTAACTGACTCGCTGCCCAGTCCGTCTTAAAGGGAAAATCTGTACTAATTTCCATGCAATCACGATGAATATGATGAAGCTTTCAAGCTACTAAAGAACACAAAAAAAGTGGTCCATACAAATTGTTCACTATATTGAAGCCATATAATAGTTGTGTGTGATGAACAGACCAAAAGTTAAGCTGTTAATGACTCAAAATCTTGACGTCTGCTCTAACGCCCCTTCATGAGAGTTCAGGAGATTTGTGAATTTTCCATTTCAACTCACCTAATCTGGTCACAATGAACAACAGCTCATGGAATGGGAATAATGAGTTAAATTTCTCTCTGTTAATTACACAAACTCTATATGATCATGAGGTTTCAGACTCGGAATACAGCACATAATCACATAAACCTCTTGTATAATGTTTCTGTGTTATTCTTTGAAGTTTTGAAAGCTCCAGTCACCCATTCATTGTAATTGCATGGAAAAAAGCAACCAGTATAGACTTCAAAATATTTCCTGTTTCAGGGAAGAAAGAAAGTCATATGGATTTGGAGTGATAAAAGGGTAAGTTGTAAGGGTATATGGTTAATGATTTTTAATTGTTTTAAACAGAATTTTTAAATTAATAAATGTTATAATCTAAACTAAAACTGGTTTCAGACAGCCTTCCAAGGCACTGTTGTATCAAGTTTAATAATCTAAAACAGTTTTATTTTATTATTATTTAGTATATAAATTCTATTATAGTATATATTAATATTTTGAGTTAGCTTTTATATATATATATATTTTTTTATTTTTTTTATTTTTTTTTCAGTTTTCTTTTTAATTTTAGTTTAGGTTTTAGTATTTTTTGTGCTTGTCATTTTTATTAGTGATTGTTTTTTAATATTTCGATATGAAAAATAAACTTTCAGCTGAGCAGGTTTTAGGCAGGATGAAATTTGATCATGCCTTGACGAAATAAGTGTGCAGTAAGTACATATGTGCATTACCTGTGTTCTGCAGCAGGAATGGAGAATCCAGCCATAGGACATCCGTAGTATCGCTGTGCCATCAGCAGACCTGCCACTGTATCTGTGCTGCAGAAATTCACCAGATGAGCAGCTCCACCAAGTGCTGCTGACTATTTCAGTAAAGAGAGAAAAAACACAGCAGAAATGAGCCAATGAACCCGTTTAATGTCAAACCCACAGTCCCTGAAGTCTTTATTGTACATTAATGTTCCTGAGTCTCCAGTGAAATCCAAAAGATCAAATGTTGTGATTTCTCTCACGCCATTTAAAACATTAGCCAATTCCCATTATGTTGATCTTGTTTTAGTAACTGAATTATAGACAGTGGCTTATAAGAAGCAAATCATAAGAGAGATTTTGACTGTTCAATTGTGTCAAAAAGACATTTTCTATATTCCCCTGATTTAACGCTCAGGTTATTGAGTCTGTCTCAGTTCATTCATCGCAGGGTCACAGTAATCAGGGGGGATTTGCCCTTTAGTGATAGTCAAGGGAAGGATGTTGCTCTAAAAAGTGAACACGATTAATTCCAAGCAAAATCTCTTTAGCCCCCTGAGGAGAGCACCAATATTTCTTGCCCTACTACAAGGTGTGTATTTATGTGAGAATTTGAGGAGTCTATTTGTTTTTCTTTCTTCTTCTTCCTCTTTTTTTTTTTTTTTTTTTTTTTTTTTTTTTTTTTTTTTTTTTTTTTTTTTTTTTTTTTTTTTTTTTTTTTTTTTTTTTTTTTTTTTTTTTTTTTTTTTTTTTTTTTTTTTTTTTTTTTTTTTTTTTTTTTTTTTTTTTAAGAACTGATGAGATCTGGGCTTGATATGAACTCAGGGAAATCAGATCCGTAACAAGGCTTTAGTCTGCAGCTGTGATTGTAGCAAGGATCTAGGGACCTTATCGTGTAATTGTCAATGCAGTAGAGGGGCACAGCGCAGCACAATATGATCGATCAATGATGGATCAGCACAAATACCAGTGTTATTTTAGTATTATTTATATACTATTGTAGAATTTTTTTTATAGATTTAATAGATTACTTCACTTTTTCTACCTAAAAACAAAAGACATATGGCTTTAAAAGAATTTGAGGGTGAGTGAATGATGACAGAACTTTCACTTGTTAACCACTCCTTTAAAAGCATCAAAATCTATCACTGCTTGTCCCCTGATCAGAAGAGAGTGATGAAGGAGAGTGAACAGGAACCCTGAGTATCAGAGGCATTAAACTCTGCTTGGCATCATTAATCTCCTCTTGAAGCCATCATTAATCCAGTCAGCCGCAACCTAGAAAATACACTATCAATATCCCACTGTCCCTAATGAAGACTCGATAGTTTTACACAGCATGGTTCAGTCTGTTTTCAGCTGCTGAGGGAGAAGCACTTCGGGCTTTCTTAGATCTCACACTGATGTTCTTTCCCTTCTAATTCATTCAGTTTTTTCCTTTCTTCAAACAATTTTTGCACTTACTTTCCCCACAAAGCCCCGCATGAGAGTGACAGGGAAATATTTCACGTAATCGCCAGTGATCAAACAGGCTTAAACACACACACAATAGCAATATTACATTGACAGTTGGCAGAGAAATATGCCACAAAGCCAGATATAATGTGGGCCCTGATTAGGACGTCCAGATGGATGGTTCTTCATTGGACAGTCATGTGACCAACAGATAAAATTCTATAGGACATAACTGATTGTTACTGGTGTAAAAAAAAAAAATATAAAATATTAGTGCAGTGGTATTATTTTCCAATGAGGTTACAAAAGTTGCAAGTTCAAATCTCTTTTAAATCTCTGCTAGTAAAAAAAAAAAATTAAATCATAAAATTAAAAATATATATGTGACCCTGGACCACAAAACCAGTCTTACATGTCAATTTTTCGAAATTGAGATTTATACATCATCTGATAGCTGAATAAGTAAGATTTCCATTGATGTACGGTTTATTAGGATCGGACAATATTTGGTCGAGATACAACTATTTGAAAATCTGGAATCTGAGGGTGCAAAAAAAATAAAAATATTGAGAAAATCGCCTTTAAAGTTGTCCAAATGAAGTTCTTAGCAATGCATATTACTAATCAAAAATGAAGTTTTGATATATTTACGGTAGGAAATTTACAAAATATCTTCATGGAACATGAGCTTTACTTAATATTCTAATGATTTTTGGCATAAAAGAAAAATCGATAATTTTGACCCATACAATGTATTTTTGGCTATTGCTACAAACATACCCGTGCAACTTAAGACTGGTTTTGTGGTCCAGGGTCACACATATATGAATTCAAAATTGTAAAAAAAAACAAAATCATAATTCTGAATCAAATCAAATTAAACCTTTTTAGAACAGTTGTATTATATTTGCTATGGAATTACAAAGGCTGCAAGTTCAAAACCGCAAAACCTTGCTTATTTTTTAAGTTACAAATGTAATTAAATCATTAAAATAAACAAAACTTTTTAATCAATTAAAATAAAACCTTTTCAGTACAGTGGTATTATATTTGCTATAAGGTTACAAAGGTCGCAAGTTCAAATCTCTGCTAGTTAAAAAATGTTAATTAAATTATAAAATAATAATAATAAAAAATCATCCAATATAAAATTTGTAATCAAATCAAACCTTTTCAATGCAGTGGTATTATATGTGCTATGGAGTTGCAAAGGTTGCAAGTTAAAATCTCTGAGAAACTTATAAACTATGATTATTTTTAACAAAGATAAAAGGCAACTGTATATCAGTGAATATATATTAAGAGTCGATGTCATAAACACTTTGGTCTGCCCTTGAGTTGAGTCTAGCCAGGTCTAGTGATGACAGGTCTAGCATCACTTCACATGTACCTTCTATAAAGAATTGTTTTTAGTTAATTAATAAGACTTAAATGTAAAAATCCAGCCTGTGAAATGACCTAAACCTTCAAGCGTATTTTTCGATGTTAATGGCAAATGCACCTTTTCTAATCGGTCAGGCTGCTGGGTTGATCTATGAAGTCTGCGTCACCATCTCCAGTTTTAGATCATGGCGCACTGGTCTCAAAAGGGCACCACATAGGGGTTATGTCACACCTCATCAGAATCCAGTGGTCTCACTTTCACACACAGACACAAACAAAGGTCTCCTGCACTAAACACATCCAGCCAATCAGTAACAGACTCACTGCTTATCACTAGTCACCCAACATCTTTACTCACACAACTCTTCAAACAGCACCACCCGATAACCCAAAACCCATCAGTGCGACAACCTCACTCAAAAGCCCTATTCGCACGGGATTAGTATTACCTGGTGACCTCCAGTCATTTGTAATAATTGCGGAGGTTGTCTGTGATCTTAATCCCGTGCGAATCAGCCATGTCTGTAATTTGTATGAGATATTATTTTAACCTGGTGAAATGTAAATGACACAGCGCATGAACCTATATTAGTTTCTTTTTTTTAAATCCTTCTGGACCATAGAACGGGACTCTCAAAGCCTTGACATCCGGGTATCCGGGAGACAAGTCAGTAAATTCGAGTAAAATCACAGGCTTCGCTTATCCCGTGCGAATGCACCACACGAAATTCAGATGTGGGGTGGTAATTTCAAAATCACACAAGGTCCCCAGATAATACTAATCCCGTGCAAATAGGGCTAAACACAGCCAACAATCAGGGCTCCTACCTTTGAAAAATACAGAAATCAAGAGCGGCCTGCATTGCTTACATTTCAAAAGGTCAGGTCTCCTTTTTGATTAAACAGAATGGCCTTGTCTCATAATGAATCGATTTTCTGCTTTCACCAAGTAATGTCTGATTTCATTTGCCCCAGATGACCGAGCTTTCTTTAAAAAGCACTGAAGAGGGAAAGACCACGTTTGGCTCGAGCTTTGATTTCAAGGCTAAAAAAAGAATAAAGGTAGAGATTTTCACACCAGAGGCACTTCCTGTTTGACTTAAAATATATTTCAGTGCTTTGGAGGACTCTTCTTTAAAATGTGCAGTGAATGGCTACAGAAATGGGACCTTCAGGGCAAAACAATGTTATGTAATCAGTTAAACATGAAAATCAGTTATTTTCTAGTTTTCTATACAGCCTCTTATAGTCAAAACATATAAAAGATTGTTTTTTGTAAGTATCAATCACACAACACAACAGACTAGTCGATTATTAAAACACAAAAGATTTGCACATCCAGAATTACTAGCAAGGTACCATGGTAAAAACAAAACATGGTAACAGCATGGTACTAGGGTAATGTTTGAAATATCTCACACAATACTGCTAATATTCACTGTGCTGATCCAGTGTTATTTATATTTATTCACTATTATAGTGTTTATTAATATTTTAACTGATCTTTTATAGCATAAATTATTTTTTATTTTAGATTAGTTGTATTAATTTACTAATTTTAGTACTGCAGCATAAACATTTATTTCAGCTAGTTACCAAGGCGACAATTGTTAAGTTTTTCATTTATATATTTGTATATAGTTTTTAGTTAACAATAACAACACAGTCCTGAACAGGAAGTGTAATTACTGATCCACGCCCATCGTACCTCTTGTGAGGACACCCCTCTGTAGCCAAAATCGTGCAGTTTGGCGTCTAGTCCCTCCAGGCTCCCTGATGTGGCCTTCAGGTGCTTGGCCAGAATCTTTTTGAACTCCCTGGAGATTGTTGCCACGGTGATGGGGTACCACATTTGGACCAGCATCGTCTGCAGGGACAGAATGTACACACAATCACATGTACGTCAGAGAAGAGAAGACCAAAGATGGCTTGTAATTGTGCTCACAATTTTTATGACCCTGACCATTTTAATTGCAACGCATTGATCTGTGGCCCCTTTAAGGACGTGCACGTCAGGAACTGACAAAGACAAAGAATTCTGTACTGTTTGTTTGGTTCTACATGTTTTTCTGTTATGCATTTTCTCACATCAATACATAAACTGTGCACACTGATTAAGCTGACAGAATGCCAATAAGGCAAATAAGGTTTGGCTTAAATTGTTCATGATATCTTGAATAAAAGGACACCTTTTTAAAGGGGTCATAAAATAACCATTTTCCACAAGTTGATATGATTCTTTAGGGTCTTAATGAAAAGTCTGTAACATAGTTTGGTTAAAATTTCTCAATGGTATTGTAAAAAACACCTTTTTACCCTGTCAAAAACGGCTCTTTTCAGAGCACGCAATTTTGTAGCATTTTCCTTTAAATGTTAATGAGCTCTGCTGACCCCGCCCCCTCTTCTGAGCCGCTCTCAGAGGGACTGTTTACTTTAGTATTTTACTTTACTTTGCCGCATTCATCGTGAAACTAGCTAATTAGCACATTATTAGGAAAAGCGATTTGCAAAGATTCATTACAAAAAATTATACTCACTACTCGT
>NW_015544201.1:1135455-1141778 GCF_001515605.1 Sinocyclocheilus anshuiensis
ATTAAAAAAAAAAAAAACACTGGGGGGATTTTTATCATTATAGGGTGGTTGTGTACACACACTGCCAACACACATTTCAGTTCAAACAACTTGTAAAAGTGCATGTAGCATCATATGACCCCTTTAAGGTATTTCCATGTTGTTGACATACTAGTGCATTCACCAGTATCACATTCTGGCCTAATCATAGGCGTAAATGTCATTTCTTCTGCAAGTCGTAGTAATTTATCAGGCTCTTTTATCCAAAGCAACAACTTACAGTTCATTACAGGGACAATCCACCTGGAGGACCCTGGGATGAAGTGCACTGCTCAAGGACATCTACATTACATTTACTTAACAGTCGTTTTTATCTAAAGTGACCTATAAATATGGGACATCACTGAGGAAGAGCAATTTATCATACAAGAACCAATAATACTGTACTGTACAGTACTGAAACGGCAAGTTTCAAGAGAACGGCAAAAAAAAAAAAAAAAGGTTTGTCTACATAATGACAACAGTAACAGCTGTTGTGAGAGTCTGCAGGGCTGCAGGCCAGGTCAGTGCCTAACGACCTCATGTCCTCACTGACCCCACCAGCCTGTCCAAATCTCCCTCAGTTATTTGGTCCAGGATCAGCGGCTAGGAGCATGCTGGAAATCCAAGCCTGCTGTCATCCTGAACAACAGTACAGCAGAATCATCCAATATGGAGTAATGTGCCACACCATCAGGTTTATGGACTATGCTGACAGTCAGACATTATTTTGGGCTTTGTGTTGCTGTTAAGATTGTTGTAACAGAAAAAAAAAGCTTTTGCATCAGATATGACTTCTTTGTATTTAATTGAAACTTGTGTGGTGTCTCAAACAAACAAACAAACATGAATATACGTAGTGATCACATGATCATAAATGAATCCGTTACTAACGGCCTTCAGAAAGCGGTATTCACGAAGGGAATCAGTGTCTTGCTTTGGTATGGAATGACCCTTTGAGTAACATCCCCTTCTTGCTTCTCGTCTTTTAAGGTTGATTAAATGCTGTCTGGACTTAGCCCTTAGATTAGGGTCTTTAATATTTTTTTTGAATGTTTTTTTTAAGAAGTATCTTATGCTCAACAAGGCCAGTGTTGGGGGTAGCGCATTACAAGTAACGCGAGTTACGTAATCAGATTACTTTTTTTCAAGTAACTAGTAAATTAACGCATTACTTTGTAATTTACAAGGAAATATCTGAGTGTCTTTTTCAAATAATTAACGCCAGTTACTGTTTTCCCATGTATTGACTGAGAGCTCTCCTGTCCTCACATGAAGAGAAATCAGGAGTAAGTGCAGAGGCGTTATGTAAACATGATGTTACTGTAGTTCTAGACTAAATGTGAACATGCATTTACTCATCACACTTGCACAAAAACAGATTCAGGATTCCTCAAAATGAATAAAAACTGTGAAATGCAAACTCAGAATATGACGCAAACCTGCAATAATTAAATATGTTAAATAACACAAATATCCTTTATGCATTTAATCTCATTTTATTAACCAGTGTCTTTGCTGCTGACTTTCAATGATCCAGTTCAACCATACTAATAAGCAAAAATGACTTTAGATAAACATAACATTTGTGTTTCCTTTTTTTATTGCTGAAAAAAAAAAAAAGAACCCAGCCCAGATGAAAAAAAAAAAGTAATGCAAAAGTAACGTTACATTACTTTCCATAAAAAGTAACTAAGTAACGCAATTAGTTACTGTAATGCAAAAGTAACGTTACATTACTTTCCATAAAAAGTAACTAAGTGACGCAATTAGTTACTTTTGTAGGGAGTAACGCAATATTGTAATACATTACTTTTAAAAGTTACTTTCCCCAACACTGAACAAGGCTGCATTTAATTGATAAAAAATACAGTAGAAACCGTAAAACATTATTAACTTTTTTTATTTAAATATTTAAAATGCAATTTATTCCTGTGATGGCAAAGCTGAATTTTCAGCATCATTACTCCAGTCTTCAATGTCACATGATCCTTCAGAAATCATTCTGATATGCTGATTTGCTGCTCAAGAAACATTTCACCTTATCACCAAACATTTGCACTGTTTAAAATTTTTGTGGAAACCATGATACACATTTTTTAAAAATTCTTTTATGGATAAAATTCAAAGGAACAGCATTCATTTGAAAGAAGTAATTTGCATCCTTGTTGAATAAAAGTATTAATTTCTTAAAAAAAAAAATTTTAATTCTTTAAAATTTGACCACAAACTTCTAAACAGTAGTGCATGTATTATTTCATAAATATTTATATATTTGTGTTCTTCTTATAATTTTTTTAACAATTTTTGTTCTTATAATTTTTGAAACATTCATTGGGACATCTGCAGAAATTATACTTTTGCATTATCTGCATTGGCTATCTTTTAAAAACTGTTTTAAAAGAAATAAAGGTGAAAGAAGACAAGTAATACCTCAATATAATTGGTGAGCCAGAAGAAATCTGGATCGGTGTTCTCCACAGTGAAAAGAACGTTCCCTCTGGGAATGATATTTCCCTCGGGAACTGCTTTGATACGGATTGGAAGACGGCCATCATATTTCTGACAACACAATAAGGAAAAGGAAGAAGGCAGGTGGTCGTTATCTCCCGTTGTATTCATCTCCAGAACAAAGTAAGCAGACTTCAGTCATGTAATGGTGAAATATCTGAAAAGAAACTTCGACTTTGATATGAACTTCTGTTTGTACCTCTAAAACTTTCCTCCATCCCTCTTCATCGAACACTGTCTGTTTAAAGTGCATCTGATAAAAGACTTTCGCCTCCTGAATCTTTTCCTCCGTGACAACTGCACCTGCAAGATTTATATAAATACATGAGCTCAGAGATATTATGATAAGCCCACATGAAGAAAACAGACTACTTATTGAGTTGCATTTTAAAGATCTGTATATAAAGCATATGCTCTTTTGAAAATGTCCAATATGTAAACACTAAACTGGCATCCCATTTAATGATACAATGACATGCCCATATAATGTGACAATAAATGCACAGATTTGTTTAGTAAGATATTACTTGGCACGTCTCTGTATTTACAAATTGCAAAGTTTACAACAGCCATGGCTTCAGGGAGAATGCAATACCAGAATAACTGTCTTAAGATTCAATGAAATATTCATTGTGTAAAGAGAGAGTACAAATAGTTTGGCTGGAAAGAAAATCTAAATCAGTGGAGACACATAACAAAACAAAACAAAACAAAAACAAATGCTGCCTCTCACACATTGTGTTCATGGTTACAGTCTGAAACACAAACCACAAAGTACACACTTTCTTGGTTGGAATACTTAAATGGGAAACTTAAGGGGAATTAGCCTTTTGTAACTAGAATGTTTTTTGAGGACTTAATGTATTCTACTTGTTTTTACTTTTTACTCTAACAGGGCTGGCCTGTGTTCATGGCCACTTTTTTTAAAAATGAAATGGGTAAAAGCATCAAAATGACCAAAAATAGACTTCTACTGCATGTGTTAAACCTTGAAGGGATGATGACAGAATTTTCTCACCCTCATGTCATTCCAAACCTGTATGACTTTTTTTTCTTTTGTGGAACACAAGAGAATAAATTATGAAAAATGTCTGTGTTTTTTGACCACACAATGAAAGTCAGTTGGGTCCAATGCTGTTTTGGACCCCACTGAGTTTTAATGTATGAACAAAAACAGCTAAAACATTCTTCAAAATATCTTCTTTTGTGTTCCACAAAAGAAAGAAAATCATAAAACATTTGTAATGACATGAGAGAAAGTGCATGGCTCACAAATATCATTTTTGAGTAAACTAAGTGATAATTTCAAAAATGTATGACTTTCTTCTTAAATCTTACATTTTTAAACTCTTGCAGCTTGTTTTGACTGCATGACTTTACCCATTTTTCCATTACCCAATCAGGTGAGTGATATCACATGGAAAAACTCAAAAACAAACAATTACATCCATGTGAGCCAAGTGAAACTTCACAAAAGTTTTTTGATCATTACAGGAGTTACGCAATGATGAAAGTAGTTGGAATTACCTGCTAGGTATTTCTTCAGGAGATACTGGAGGCCAAAAAACACCACCTCGTTAAACTGTGCCCCCTTTTTGCGCCGACACTCGAAATAGGAGTACACCTTACTGACATTGGGTGGGTATTGCTTGTAGTGGGTAATCTGAAAGGAAGACAGCTTTGAGTATTAGAATTGTTTACACACTCAAATTTCAAATGAAATTTATTCATTATACACTACTGTTCAAAAGTTTGGGGCAAGATTTTTTCAATGTTTTTCATTTTCATTTCAAAAAATCAAATCAAGGCTGAATTTATTTGATTGAAAATACAGTAAAACAGTAATATTGTGAAATATTACTACAACTTAAAATAACTGTTTTCTATTTCCATATATTATATAACGTAATTTATTCCTGTGATGGCAAAGCTGAATTTTCAGCATCATTACTCCAGTCTTAAGTATCACATGATCCTTCAGAAATCATTTTAATATGCCGATTTGGTGCTCAAGAAACATTTCTTATTATTATCAAAGTTGAATTTTTTTGACACATTTTCAGGATCCTTTGATGAACAAAGTAAAAAAAAATAAAAAAAAACAGCATTTATTAACTGTCACTTCAGATCAATTTAATGCATCCTTGCTGAATAAAAGTCATTAAAAATTAATTAAAAAAACTGAACAAACTTCTGAACAGTATTGTACTTCAACAAACTTCTGAACAGTATTGTACTTCAACAAACTTCTGAACAGTATTGTACTTCATTATTACATTGAAGACTACACACCTATTACATCTGTAATGCACAACTGCATCACTTCCACAGTCTTGTTAATCTGTCAACTTCAAGCTGTGCGCATGGATCTCACGGCTTTTCATCAAAGTCTTGTTTACTTTACACTCATACTGTCAAGCTACAGCTGGGGTGAAACAGTGTCTTGATTTACAAGAACAAACCTGCCATTATATCTTGGAAACAAATTTAATATTGCAAAGCGTCTGGCCTTCGGTGACCTGTGACACAATCTCTGCATAAACTTCACGTGGCCCCTTTCTTGACCCCCAAAATAGAGGACATAGTATTGTGTCCTGTCTCCTTCAAAGCAAAAACAAATTAAATAGATTTCTATCTGCTACTTAAGAAACAAATAAAGGTCTGTGATGTTCTATTAGTTTGGTTGTCCAACGTGTCCAACATCATTCATCACATCAACCCTGAAAGTCAATTAATTTTGCTTATATAAAGAAAAAGACAGAAAGAATTTCCATGTGATTTGTAAGAAATGGAAAGACAATCTGCTGTGGAATCCGATGACTTCTTTTTTTATCTTTTGCAAATTCTACATCACCTTTTTGGCAAAATCTGTGCAACAGACTTAAACATAGTCAAATCAAATGTGTAAAACTGAGCTTAATTGTACAATTCTCTTATTGGTAATTAAAAGCTTGACCAAATTAGCAACACAATGGCCAAAATAAACACGCAAGACGTGTAGGATGTGAACATTTTATGAATGCTGGGTTATCCACATCAGAGGAAATCTGCTTAGTTTTCAGTGGAATTCTGAGTGGACCTGAACATCAGTCTAAACCTGACTCACTCATCAATGATACCTGGTACAACCTGTTTAGAGCTAGATAATAGATTTCTAAGTTATATTTGAGGAGTGTTGGTGTGACATAACAACAGTGCATTCTACATGGCCACGTATCAAAATCTCATAAAACATTTAGTTATCCTATCATAAAATCAATTTTTGTTGGGTGAGATTTCAGCATAGATCCAGATGGGACTTGCGGCTGGCTGTTTTGTCAGAGGTCAAAGACTAATGTGAAGCACAAAGATTATTACACAACCTTGGCCATTCAGCATTAGCCAAAATGGAGAGTTACAGATGTGAAATTCCTAAATCTGTTGTAAAGATCATTAAAGGGGTCATATGATGCGATTTCAATTTTTCCTTTCTCTCTGGAGTGTCACAAGCTCTTGGTGCATAAAGAAGATCTGTAAAGTTGCAAAGACTAAAGTCTCAAATCCAAAGAGATATTCTTTATAAAAGTTAAGAGTCAACCACGCCTACCTAAAATGGCTCGTTCTAACACGCCCCCACATATCTACATCACTATGTGGGAAGATTTGCAAGACACCGCCCAAATGTTCACGCAAAGAAAGAAGGCGTAACTTTTATTCTCGCTGTAGTATTGTTGCTGCCTCCATGTCGTGAAGGCGCTGTGTTTCGTTGTGAAAGCGAAACTACTTTGTTTGGCCTTCCAAAAGAGGACGATATC
>NW_015544201.1:1141914-1171882 GCF_001515605.1 Sinocyclocheilus anshuiensis
TTGTAGTTTGTCATTTCTCCGATCACAGATGCAGACATGGTTTTATGTTTATGCGGCACGATGCAACGCAACACGTAAAAAGACAGTATAAGTCATTATAATCCATAATTATGTCCCCACTGGATGCAACAAATACCTAGTTTATAATGGGTTTTAATGTTTTTGTCTCGTCGCTCCGGCTGGACAGGGCATCACAGTATGTAGGGGCGTAACATTTCTGTCACACGCTTGAGGTATTCGGCCAATCACAACGCACTGGATAGCTGGCCAATCAGAGCACACCTCGCTTTTCAGACCGATGAGCTTTGTAAAAATCGACGCGTTTCAGAAAGGCGGGGCATAGAGGAGAAACAATAATGTACAGTATGTGGAAAATAATGTGTTTTTTGAACCTTAAACCGCATAAACACATTTCATTACACCAAATACACCAAATAATGTTCTTTTTAGCAGCATCATAAGACCTCTTTAAACCCAGCTAAGGACATTTTATATTTAGAGTCACCTCCCAAGAAGCTTTGAGCATTACATAGTATTACATAATATAAAGATT
Organism: Sinocyclocheilus anshuiensis; assembly: GCF_001515605.1. NCBI lineage: Eukaryota > Metazoa > Chordata > Actinopteri > Cypriniformes > Cyprinidae > Sinocyclocheilus > Sinocyclocheilus anshuiensis. Next base: position 1,142,468 of record NW_015544201.1, read on the forward strand.
TTGATTACATATATAGATTTTGAAAAAGATGCATACGAAATATCGGGTTAAAAATGTTTTTTTGCAAGTGTCTTATTATGTGATATTGGTAGTTTAACCAAATTGTTTTGTAGACTTTAAAAGTGATATTAAACAGCTCTAATCATGTGACTATTTACAACAGCTTTACAAAAAGTTCACATAAAAACAATATACTCAGAACTTCCATTTAAAGTTAATAACAAGTAACTTCTGATTACTGATATTTTACAGGTGGGGTTAAAGTCCACTGTTACTGTAATGACTGACTGGATTTCTAGACTATGATGTTTAGTTATTTAGATTATATTTAAGCATACAGGGACAGTACATGTAGTCCTTTTGAATAAGGTTGTTTTATTATTAAACAAAACTATGTGGTTTTCTAAAAAATGTGTTACGTGACGTCACGCGCTGTGGCCTTCGGCGAAGCTAAACGAGGTCATTTCGCATAAGCCCCGCCTCCCGCGCTCGGCGTTCAATGAGTGGGGCATTTAAAACGAACCCGAGCTTACACCGATTCCCTTCAACAAAACGAGAAGAAAGCACAATAGCCGCGATTTAGCCACATCTGTAGATTATTCGGAATAATGGTTTCATTTACATTTCATCGATTCACAAGGTCAAAGTTGGTTTTATCCGCACATATAACGTTACGTGACGACTGAAGCACAAAGGGCTACTGCCAGAACAGGCAAAGTGCTGTCATGCGTCTCCGTGTTTGTTGTTGAACCGCTCGAGCCAGCTGATTCTTACCTTATAAGAGTCCGTCGCAAGTAAAAAATTGAAATCCTGAGCTGCCATCATCGAGGACAAAGTAAAAGCGAAACGTTGTCGCTTCTCTCCGCTATGTATGTGATCCGAGCCGCGTCACCGGCCTCTATAACCTTCTTTTCTATACCTTTCGGGTATGCCAGAAGAAAATGTAGTGAAATACGATCACCTCAGTATCTTGTATATGTGAGGGCGCGCACGGATAGGTCGCATCGTCCAGTATCACACACAACGTGTGGAAAGGGGGCGGAGTCAGGCTAGATTTATGAAAGAGACGTGGGCTACCTTTGTTGATGCAAAAGTGGGCGGGGACATAAACTCAGAAAGCGCCCGACTATCCAATAGTATCCGAAACTTGAAAAAGCTGCTTTGCTGCCTGTTGCGTTCAAAGGCCGAAGTTTCGTTTTCTTGTAAAGGGTAATTAAACTACGGACGGGATGTGGCATTTTTAGACGAACTTTTAGTTTTGCTTTCCTTTAAAAATTATAAAAGCTTTAACCAATATAAGAATATGGTGGTTTTGTCTTGGCTAATTTTAGAGAGGTTTTGGACACTTAATTGGTTCGCCAGGTTAGGAGAGCATCTTAGATCAGCAAAACCTTTAGGCTAATTTAAGCTATTTTTCAACAGGGTAAACTTACATCTTTTGACACATCAACAAATAACCTTTGTAAGTGTGCTTCATCACAAAAGATTCGTTTTTTTTTTCTGCATAGTTTTTATGTAATCTTTATTAATTTTATATAGTAAAAAGTGAATACTGATCCAGCAGATCTACATGAGATATATAATTTACATTGGAAAAACTGCCTCAGGCAGACATATCTAATCTCTTTTCATATCATAAAAGCTTTTAAAAACAACACCGCCTTTGTAGGAAACAGTTTAAAGACCATAGTGATTAACATAAAAAAAAGATGCAATTAAGCTGAGAGTCATTCAGATAATTTGTTAATATTCAGTATGCTTAGCCAGCACGAAATATAATATTATAAATATTTTAGTGTTTTAATCATCAGGCATGATGTCAATTTTTAGGCCAACCCAGAGGGTTCAGAAACTTTCTTCTCATAAATGAGTTTTCATTTATGAGTAAAATAAAGTGTGTGGTTAACATTACTTGAATTACACCAAAAGATTTCAGTCATACCTCCAACATGCATTTTTAACCTGCTGTGTTTTTAAAAATTACAATTTTTAAAAGAACTTCAATACTTGTACAAGTAATCAAGCAGGTAAACACACATTAGTGTTGTAATTTTATTTAGTATCCAAAAATATCACGGTTTCACTATATTGCGGTTACAGCTCTAAATTGTGTTATTTGTAAATGTCTGGGTAAAAAACAACTTTTTTCCACTGAACACAATATATTTTATTTTTAAGCAACATACAAAATATTTGGAACAGTAGTTTTTTTTTTTTTTGCTGAATTGTGGGCTGACCTACAGCTTTTGATGTGGATGATTGATTAGCTTCTAGAGCTTAATGCTGTCCTAAAAAGAAGAAACAAAGACTGGCATGTTAATTTAACCTAAATCTGTAATTAAAGTTATTCAATTTTAGTTTGTCTTTTAATTACAGTACTCTTGCAAAAATGTGTGCTTTGATTATATATATATACACATTTATACATGTATGTCTGTATATAATTTTATATATAATTAGATTGTATAATTTAATAATAAAACAATTTGAAGCGAAACAGACTGTTCTGACTAGCTTTGTGAATTTAGCTACATAAAACATGAATGAACGAAACAAAAACAGCAGACGGACTGAATGAGACGCAGGTGGCGCTTATGGAACAGCGGCGATACAGCGTTTCCTTGGTTACCGCTGTAAACAAAGCTGCACTGCACTTTAATATGCATTATAGAGAGACAAAATTAAAAAAATTAAAATAAAAAATTATATTTCCACAAGAATGATATTTTGGAAAATTATCGCAGTGCAGTTTGTGCAAGTCCAGAACATAGATCAGAAAAAAAAAAAAAAAAACCGTGATCGTGTTCTAGGGGTTCACCTCCTTCGGCCATCCTACACACAGGTGAATGACTGCTCGAACCAACAGGAGGGGGAGTTTTCACGCTGCACACAACCTGAGGGATTCCTACACTTTCCATCTTTGACATGAAAAACTCCCCATACCACATGAATGGTATAACGGAAAATTTTAGTGGTTTTGAAACTGTGATATTTTTAAACTGCGGTATACCTTTAAACCTGTAATCAGCCAATACTTGCCGTCTTGGCCACTTGAGAGTGCATGCAAGCAACAGGAAGTAAGTGAAAATGACTGACCCAGGTCTGATAAATGCCAGTGCCCTTAATGCCATCTAAATCCACACTATCTCTAATACACTATCTCTTATCCTCCAATGCAGCTCTGAAGCATAATACCCATCATTCATCATGTTAATGAACTCACGTGCCCTGGAAACACAAGATGTCGAAGTAAAAATTTCCAGTTAGATATTACATATCATTTGGTAGTAAAATGTAAAGTCCTCCACATTGTAAGCGCTATTTATCACTTATTTAGAAGCACCACAATTAAATTGTGCTGTCTGTTACATGGGAAATAGAAGTTTATTTTAAAGAACTGAAGTTCTAAATGTCTAAATAAAGCTCTGTACAAGCTTTACAGCACTTAAAGGATTAGTTCACTTCCAGAATAAAAATGTCCTGATAATTTATTCACCCCCATGTCATCCAAGATGTTCATGTCTTTCTTCAATCGCAAAGAAATTAAGTTTTTGAGGAAAACATTCCAGGATTTTTCTTCATATAATGGACTTCAATGGTGGCCAACGGGCTGAAGGTCCAAATTGCAGTTTCAATGCAGCTTCCAATGGCTCTACATGATCCCAGCTGAGGAATAAGGGTCTTATCTAGCAAAATGATTGGTCATTTTCTTAAAAAAAAATAGAAATGTATATACTTTTTAACCACAAATGCTCGTCTTGCACTAGCTCGACTTCACGCATTACGTTGGAAAGGTCACGTGTGATGTAGGCAGAAGTACGGACCCAGTGTTTACAAAGCGAATGTGCAAAGAAAGTTAAACGCCCTTTACAAAAAAGGTAAAACCGATGTCAGACGATTTTGAAGTTGGAGCAGAAAATGAGATGGACGCGCACGGAGCTAGTGCAAGACGTGCATTTGTGGTTAAAAAGTAATTTATTTTTTTTTAAGACAATTATTCCTCGACTGGGATTGTGTAGAGCCCTTCGAAGCTGCACTGAAACCGCAATTTGGACCTTCAACCCGTGGGCCACCATTATATGGAGACAAATCCTGGAATGTTTTCCTCAAAAACCTTAATTTCGTTGCAACTGAAGAAAGAAAGACATGGACATCTTGGAGGACATGGGGGTGAGTAAATTATCAGGAAATTTTGTATTCTGGAAGTGAACTAATCCTTTAAATTGTTTGTCCTATTGGGTAGGCTAATCAAAATACACATTTGCGGTCTACACACCTATTTTAACACTTGGGCTAAATACCAGAAATATGTCATGCAGACAAGTGGTCAAGTTCAAAGAGTGCAAGTGTGGGTTTTGGAACAGGCCCAGTGACTGCTTAAACATAAAATAATATAAAATCTAGTAGAAATGACAAATAAATTCATTTCAGTTTAAATGGATGGAAATTTACTATAATTACTGTTTTTATACAATGTTACTGTTTAGCATATGTTTTCATTACCAGTGATGCCAAATATGGAATAATTTCACAACTGGTTTGGAAACCAGTATGAAAAAACACAAAAACAGACAACAACGCAGCTGGATTAGCCCAAGTAGAATCAATAAAAAGGAAATCGTGGATAAATTCCTAAAGTTCGATACTCTAATACGAAAAACACAAAACTGGTTGTCTAATGTTTCAGGAACTGCTGTAGTTGTTAACGGTCGATGAAGCGTGGTGAATATCGTGAGCGAGAGAAACAGCGATAGTGGCTGTCACGGAAACCACATCAATGAGCCCCTCCCCCTACAGCTTCAGTTCAGAACCACGGTCAGCTCTCAGCGCGTGCTGCTCTCATTGTCAGTATATTGTCGGTACCGTTCGGTACTAAATTGAAAGACTGCCGGAGGAAACCAGCAAAACAGCAGCCGTGAATTGTTTTTCCGACCCTCCCCGTGTTATCTTCCATTAAATCAGGCTATGGTAAACGGAGAGTTAAACGAAGAAAACACGTAAGCAGCAACAATTTAATTCGGTGGACGACTACTGGCTGTTGGAGCAGCTTTTTCACTCGCGCTGAGGGTAAGTGACACTTTTGATGTCGCGTTTGGATTGTAGGCCGTGGAAAAATAAGCGTCTTCCGTACTTTTTCGTCCTCTGAAGTGCGTTACAGATGTTTTGTTACTAAAAAAGACGCCTCTTGATTTGTCTCTTTTGATTTCAGAGAAGCAAGAACTTGCATTAAAATGTTGGACCCATCATCCAGCGAGGAGGAGACGGATGAGGTTGTGGAAGAAGAGCGCAAAGTGGTGGTGGCGCCCAAGGCTGGTGGTCCTCGGGTGTCTCCAAGCAGGACCAGCGAAAGCTCTGGTGGGTTACAGCCAAGCCGAAGCGCTAATGCCCGACCTACGAGCCCGAGCCCCTCAGTGGCGATCGAGAAGGAAAAGGATGATTTGGAAAAGATGCAAAGGGAGGAAGAGGAGAGAAAGAAGAGGCTTCAGCTTTATGTCTTTGTGATGCGCTGTATTGCCTACCCGTTTAATGCGAAGCAGCCGACCGATATGGCGAGACGACAGCAAAAGGTAAGAGGGCAAAGTCACATGCAACAGATTGCTGATGAAATGAAGAATTGGTGAGCAGCACTCTTCTGGCTGTGCAAAAACACAATTGTAGCATGTAGTAGAGATGACTGATTCAGTCCTTAGCTGAATCAACATAAAATGCATCAGGAAATTAATTTATTCCTATTTTCCAATGCAATAGAACTCAAAATTAGTCTTTAATTTTTAATTTCAGAGCTGTATCTCAAAAAAAAAAAAAAAAAAAATATATAATGTAGACGATATAAACATTACCAATTTTGCATCTTTTCTGGTACTGGTAGATAACGGTACAAAGACAGTAGAAAGTTGCGTCTTTAGGTGTACTGCACAGTGTTAAACATACAGTTTTGTTTACAATGCTGTGCCTTTCGTCCTGAGCACTTGCAGAGATGCCCTTTTCAATATTTTTACTAAAAAATCGAGACCATTCACATCTCAAATGCCTTCACCATGATATCAAAATAATAATGATTGTATATGTGCAACACTCTGCGTAAAATCAAACAGACTGCCTTAAAAAGAAATGTTTACAAAATGCTCTGAAAGTTTCCTACAGATACAAGGAGCCATAAATGTCATATTTTCACTGCTGACACCTTTTCCAATACCGTATTTTGTCAGATGTTTCCAATCACTAGCATGTTCTTCTATCAACTTTGCTTTAGCACACATCTGTTGACTGTGTTTGCAGCATGTTGAAGAGAAAAGTGGAGTTATAAAATACAGATTATCGTATGTTTAAGAAGTCTTGCTGTATTTGAGGTGGAACTGGTTTAGATGAAGTGGCTGCGGGACATCTCTTGATTGTGCGCATTTTAGGTGGCGTGTTACTGTGGCCAAAACAGATTACCACCCAGATAATCTTTTACAATGAGAGTCTCACACTTAGGCTACTTGTTTACTATTGGGCTTTAGGAAAACCATCCAAGACATCCAAGATATATCCTTTATGTAACTTTGAATGCTCGTTTTATGTGTCTGCTGTCTAGGGATATCATAAAGATGCATAAATCCAGATGTTTTTTGAGAGTTCAGGGCAATGTTGCTGACAAGTTGGCTGTATGAATGTAATGGATGTCATAAACATGTCAGGGGTCTGTTGGCAATATACAAACCTTAAAACCACCATCGAAGCATTTAAGATGGTAGAAGACAGTTTATTCAATGCAACATTGCTTCCAGAGATTTCTATGAATAAGGGTGTATGTATCCCTTGTGAAAATATCAATACCATTCCCTCAGATCCTATGAGAAATAGTACTTTATTGTTATTCAGGAATGATGAAATCTGTCTGACTAGTTGTCATTATCTCTCCATTGCAATGTAGAGTTGCATGCAAAACATGCTTCTGTCTAATATTAGTTCAAGACATTTTGCTTATCAAATATAAGTCAAAACCAAGTTTCTGAAAGCTCCAAAGTTCTTTAATCTCAAAAACTAACAAAGAGGCAGCTGTACCACATTAGCACAATGTTTGAGAGATTGAGACTTGGTGTTTGAGGCATTTTCTCCTGGCTTGGAATCAAAGGCAGATCTCTGACAGAATGAAGTTGTCTTTTATGTCAGAATCTTGAATAATTTATGAGTGTTCATCATATCCATGTGTGCCTTATTCAGAAATGTTTATCATATATAGTAGCTTCTTGGAGAATTTACAATTGTCAGGTGGATATTTGAGAGCCAGTACATTCCATATTGTTTGAATTTCAGCTCCGCCTCATTTTAAGACTCACTGTGAGTTTCATTTCATACAATCTAAGGTCAAAAACAAGTCTGTCTTATTTGGTTGTGCCCCCAGGGGCTTGTTTGCTTGCTGCTATTGTCTTCGGAGCCAGTGCCTTGGGACAAGAGTCTCTGTGGGAAGTTATTCTCCAGCCGATGTTGTGTCCTCACAGATAAGACTCATGTGAGACAATACATCAAGAACCAGCAGGTTTCCTTAGATATACAATTGAGTTTTTGTTACACTGTATATTCCTCGTTGTTATAGTTCTGCAGATAACAAGAAGAATTTGATTGGCAGAATTAATGGATTTTATTAATCATTTAATCATCTCAAGATTTGGTTTTCTCAATAAAAGGTGCACTGGTCAGTCATATCATACATGTTGGTAGGGCTGGACGATATGGCCAAAATTTGTATCACGATATATTTCTTAATTTCGGTCGATACGATATAATTCCGATATCGATATGAACACTATTAAAAAAGCCTCATAAAAACGGCCAAGAACGGCCACAACAGATGTGTGCCAGCAGGAGGCGCTGTGAGAGCGGTGGAACTAACGGTTTCTCCAGTAATGGATGTAATCAAAGCAGCTCCGCTCATGAACGCTACTTTATCAGATAAAAATGCCATCTAAACTATTCTGAAGACAGTCGGTTCCCTTCAGAGATACATTCATATAAAACACCCGCGACGCGTTTTGATTTTGAAACGTGCAGTGCTCATGCTTATTCAACGAAGTCAAACGCCACAAATAAATCAATGTATGGGAAACACTGGTAATGTATATCGAAATATCGGAAATGCGTTTAAAAATCATATCACCGTTATTGAAAAAAATTATATCGCGATACATATTGATATTGAATTATTGTCCAGCCCTACATGTTGGTGATGTATATCATACATTACATGATGGTTTTCCTTTGAGAGTAGATGGAAATTCAACACAACTCTGCACTCAGAGATAATAGTCTACACTAATCATTATTCAGACATTTTCAGCTAGATATCTGCCATGGCCACACTGAGAAACCCATTATAATTCTTCAATTGATATTCATCTAAGGTGCGGTCACATTGTTTACCGTTGTTCAGCAAATTTTCTCTGGCGAATTCCAGTCATTTCAATAGCAGTTCACGCTATTGAAAGATTTCCGCATTTACATTTCGCATCGGGTTCAAGTTGCTCACACAAGTTTGCTGCACAGAACAAAAGATGCTTGGTTTGAAAGTGACTTCTGTATAAGTGGTTCTGTTACGTTGGTTGTTGTAAGTATCGCGGCAGTTCAGAAAGGAAAGGTCTGGTGAGTGGTACTAAAATGTTAACGCTGTATCATGTTTGAACATAACGTACCACCTACACTAAACCTAACTGATAGTGTTAACAAAAGCAAATGTGAGAAAAAAATTCACTGAAGAAACCATGCCATTTTAGTTTGGTTCGGCAAGTGCCTTTTTTATCGTGCCTTGTGTTTCACAGAATGTAAGAATAAACCTTTATTACTTGATAATCTGCCCCGTAATCATAATTTGTGTTAAAATGAATAAGAAATGTTGGTGTTAAAGTTTTACTGCAGCGAATTACATGTATATACAGTAAGCCTATACGTTTTTTGGAGTTTTGAAAATAAGTTGGTAGAAGCTCTTTTTTCTGATGAGCCTATGTTGTGTTGTAGTTATGGATATGGAATATTAAATATATAAATTATTGAGTATACTCAAAGCAACAGTGCTGATTCATGCTGGTTATTATTATTAATATTAATAGTTTTTATTGTATAAATGAGTTAGATGTGAGGATGTAAACTTGACCGTCTTCTCATGTTATGATGTCAACCCTCAAGAGACAGATTATTAATACCTTAGTATCTGCAACTTCAATTATGCATTTTCACAAAGTATTAGTGGTTAATGTCTTTAAAGTTTTTCTGTATAATACTGTATATAGTTGTTGTTGTTGTTAAGTACTGTGGAAATATCAAATTAACATTAGTGTTTGTTTACCTCTCGTCCTCCTGTCTTTGCTTTAATTACGATGCAGTGGCATGCTGATTCACCTGTCTTATGATTATAAGCAGATCTGCTGTTTTTATTGGCGCGGGACCTGCTCATGCCGCCAACTAAATATGGAAACTCTTCATGGTGCTTGTTGCTGTCTGCTTCAGAATTGGTAGTTTAGTCAGTTTATTAGTCATGATGACAAGGTGCACGCTGTCACATACTTAATGATCAGTAGGACCATGTCAGATGTCTTACACTGCTGCCGCTCGCTGTCTCCAGCGTGCACCCACCCACACACTGAATGGAGAGCCTAATTAAGAAGGCTATTAACAGTATCTCTTACAATGTCTTCTCTCTCTCTTTCTTCCTTTCTTGTTCTCACTCTCTCACACACAAACAGACAGACCAGCACAAATACACACACATTTAGAGACAATCAAGCAGGCACAACAGAAAGACTGTTCAGGGAAGGTAGTTACAGTGAGCACACATGCACATCTAAAGCCCAGTCAATTATGCCGCTAATGACTTTTTAAAAAGTCTTTGTTAAAGAGTTATGTCTTGAACCACACCTACCAGATACGAGGTGAATCACACCATTACAAACTTTGATTTGAAGCAAAAAATGGATTTGAAAATCAGACAAAAAAACAGGTACAAGTCCAAAAGGTGCAAGACTGTGTGCCTAATGTTTTTAGTAGAGGAAAGATCTACAGTCCCATAAAGCATTGCAAAAGACAATTGAATTAAAAGTGATGGACTAATATAAAACTACTGATTTAAGTATGTGAATATATATATATATATATATATATTGATAGGTATAGATAGATAAGTATAGAGTGGGTGGACACATTGAACTCCCTTGGCACAATTCTCTTTGCAGAATCATGGGTAATGTAGTTTTCACCAGGAATTATGATGTTAAACACAATTATTTAAAAAATAAGTTAAAATAACATGATCTGATGGATTAAACAAAAGCAAAAACCATTGATTAACAACCTTTTAGCTCACAGTAGGTCTGTCTTCAATGGTTTATCAGTTATCGTTAAAAATCAATTGCAATTGCAATGAATGGGATTTGTACTTCTGGAACTCTACTTTTGCACTCTATATGGCAATTGTGGGACTGGAAGCCCTGCATGCAGGACAAGCATGATTTTTTTTTCTCAAAAGCACAGTTTATAATATTATTGTTGTGACATTTTATTCCTGATTTAAGATTTCAGCCTTTCCCCAATCAGGTACATAGGAGCTATGTGTGAGTGACCGAAAAATAGCTGCTCAAGGGTGTTACCAAGATGGCCGCTGAGTCAAATTAATTGGCTTAAAGGGATTTTATTGTTATTTAGCATGATCTGATCATCCTTCATAGAAGTATGTTGTAACATTGGACAAGAAATGAGAATAATCTAAATTGTAAGCATATAGTGAACAGTGTCCTCAGACGATCCTTCGAGACATAAGCTGCTAGCTGTGTAATATGATGCTCTTTCAAGAGTGTTGATTGAGTTATTGTATGACATCATTTACCGCAATCTACTTTACAGAGAGAATAATAGCACCATGATACCACACAGCAGCATTTTCAGAGGTGATATGATGAAACTAATCTGTTGTGCCTGTCTTGTCAATATGTTCAGATACAATTATTTGCTCAATTTAAATTACAGGGCCTATTCTTGAGATGCAGTAGATGTGGAGTTAATTACAGTCCTCGTTTAAAAAAATGACAGTATCGTTCCACTTTTTGAGTCTTGCATTGTTATAACAAATACCTATTTTATAGGATTTAGTTATTTCTGTTTTTTGAGGCAGAGAGAAAGGAAGATTATTCAAGCGAGTGTATTGATATATTTCTCCACAAATCCATTTTCTTTTCCACTCCCTCGCTGAGCAAAGAGGCAATGTTCAATGCCCTTCTTGTGCTTGGGAGGGCAAGAATCTGAAAGACCATTGTGTTAGAGACAAACCATAACCCAGATAAGAGCTCTCTGTCTGTGAACGGTCTGCTGAGGTGCCTCTTACATTTAACGTGTAGTGTAACGGATGCACCAAAATGGCCTTAAGAGCCCTACTAGTGGGATAGGCCTGATCTGAGGTCAGCAGGCTTTCATTGTGGGCTGAAGATCTTGACGTGTAGGCGGGGGGAAGATTGCTATTGTGATAGCCATGATAGATTCACATTCAAATGCTGGCTGATCTTGGGCCAGCTGCAAGCAAGAGAGGCACATTAACTAGGTTGTTATTGAAAATCCATGCAGAAAAATTCTGGAACTAGCTCAGACTGAAAAGGAATTCTTGAAACTCTTTTGATGTGAATAGATGTTTAAGTATGTGGTTGTTCTTGGTGTAAAAGATAAATGCCATTCATACTTTAATTACTTCAGGTTGTGCAAAAACACATTATTATTTTTTATGTTTGCAAATGGTTTGCTTTGTAATAAATTAAATAATGAATTGTATTATTTATTTATCAATTTTTTTTTAAATTTGCAAATTACCTTTTAATACATTTTTTTAGATTAGTTTTTTAATGTTATTGTTTTTTAATTAATTGTTAATTGTTATTTTTATTTTATTATTCTTTTTTATTATTTCATCATTTGAATCCATACGTCAAACCTGTACCTTCCACATGAGCATCACATCACATGCACTAAGCACTAGATCACAGCTCCTCCGACGAATGTATATTCATTGTATTTGCATCTTATTTTTCTATTTATTATTTTTATTTTATTCATTTAAATTTTTGAAACAAACTGTACTGAGTGGAAACATTTGTGCATACTTGCCTGAAGAGGTGGAAAGTAACGAATTACATTTACTCGCGTTACTGTAATTGAGTAGCTTTTTTGTGTACTTCTAAATTTTTAAAATCTGTAATTTACTTTTACTTAAAGGGATAGTTCACCCAAAAATGAAAATGTTATGTTTATCTGCTTACCCCCAGGGCATCCAAGATGTAGGTGACTTTGTTTCTTTAGTAGAACACAAACAGAGATTTTTAAGTTAAACCGTTGCAGTCTGTCAGTCGTACAATGTAAGTGGATGGGAATCACGGCTTTGAGAGTCATAAAACATACACAAACAAAACCAAATTAAACCCTGCGGCTCGTGACGATACATTGATGTGTAAAGACACAAAACGATCGGTCTGTGCAAGAAACTGAACAGTATTTATATCGTTTTTTTACCTCTGATTTTCACCGCAATCTCTGAACTGTCCTGAGCGCGTCGCGTCTTCTTCTCAGCCTGCACGTGAGGCGTCTTCTTCTTCTTCTTGCTTTACGGTGGATCGCAGAATTGCATTACCAAAAGTGCATTACCGCCACCTATCTCTCAAATAGACCTTTGACACTCTATCTACAATCTCAATTAGGAGTGTCAATGGTCCATTTGAGAGATAGGTGGTTTAAGATTAATGTAATGGTACTTTTACTTGAGTAGAATATTTTCGTACTCTTTCCACCTCTGCTTGCCTGTGTGGATTTAACAAACATCTTTCAGTAGTACTAATGAGCAAACTACACACAGATGTATGTGTTTCCATGGTGAGTTTGTTTATTGCACAAACGGGTGTTTGTGAGCATGTGCTTGAATAAAGCAGCATAAAGGCAGTGGGAGGACGACCCTTTCATGTGCTCTTTGTTGGTTGTTTGTAATCTGGGATTACACATCCATTTGCCTTCTGTGATCTGTTACATAACAGTCTCTATAAGCACAAGAGTTTCAGTGTGAATTAAGAAGGTTCGAAGATACATTTACACACATGTGGTAGACAGCAGTATGTGTTCAGATGTTTTAGATAGGTGAAAGGTATGAAAAATTATCATTAGCGAACAAGATTTTAATTATTAAGTACTACTGGATTAAGAACTACATCCTTTCCAGATGGGTTCAAGTTAAGGGTGTCTGAAAGTAGTACTTTTATAGTCAGAACAATATGTTGATTGTGAAACTGTGGAAGCCTGTTTTTGTGTCAAAGTAAGAAATACATGTGATGTAAAAGTTAACTGTGATGTAGTGTAAAAGTATTTAAGTCACATCATGAGACATAAAATGACAGTTATGAGAAATAGTCGCAATTGTAAACTATTAAGTGACATTTGTAAGAAAGTTGCAATTATGAGAAATAAATATGCAAATACGAAATTTAAAGTCGTAATTGTAAGATATTACATCACGATTGTGAGAAATAAAGTTCAAATTGTGAGAAATAAAGATGCAAATATGTCGCAGTTGTAGATATTAAGTCAATTGTGTGATATAAAGTTGCAATTACAAGAAACAGAGCAAATGTGAAATACGAAGTAGCTATTATGAGAAATAAAGATGCAAATGTGAAATATGAAGTCACAATTGTAAGATATTAAGTCACAATTGTGAGAAATTTACAATAATGAGAAATAAAGATGCAAATGTGAAATATGAATTCACAAATACCTTTTTTTTTGCTCTGAAAGCATAAACAGACTTCCATAGAAAACTGTCAAGTCATTAACAAAGAAACAAAATGATAAAAGTCTGCTTTATACGCACAGGGAATGCAGTGTATTAATGACTATACAACATGATACAATTACCTTTCAGTGAACACTCAAATGCAATTTGATATCATGCAATTCAGTGAACAGTCAAAGTTTGAAGTCTGGAGCGCTTGTCAATCATCAATGTAGGAGCACTGGCAGCATTGCTCATAAACTGAACATAACATCCAGAAGACATGAAAAGAAAGACAGAGAGAGAGAAAGACAGACAGGCAGAGACGCAAGGGACATGAAAGCAGTCTGTCTCTCTACCCCAGGCTCACTGATCGCTAATGGGAACTTGTTCTCAGAGAGAAACCCCAGCCTGCCATTCCCACGCAATCAACATGAGCCCAGTGGGCACTTGGGGAACACAGCACACACACACACACACACACACACACACACACACAAATAGGCACATTCCATCATAAAGTCAAAAGGATGCACAAACAATGACAGGCAGTCTTATAAGTGCGCGGAGCGTAAATAAATGAAGCACAATCGTTGCTGTACATTCAGACTAGAACATTCTTTAAGTATTATTATGAGCTGCATGTATTAAGATTTGTTGTATTCCAGAGTTAACTTATTGTACCTGAGAGCTGAGATGTATGGAAGCCTGCTGGTGCCGCAGAGTAAAAACAACAGAAAGGTGGAAAAAAATGTTTAAATGTTTTGGGTTTGGTAAGATTAAAAAAAAAAATGTTTAAATATAAACATTAAAAACTAAACTAAAATAAAATAAAATAAAAAAACATAATATTGTGAAATATTATTACAATTTAAAATAACTGTTTTCTATTTTATTATATTTTGAAATGTTATCTATTTACGTGATGGCAAAACTGAATTTTCAGCATCATTACTCCAGTCTTCAGTGTCACATGATCCTTCAGAAATCATTGTAATATGCTGATTTGCTTCTCAAGACACATACCTTATTTTTATCTATTTTAAAAAACAGTTGTGCTGCTTAATGTTTTTGTGGAAACCATGATACAGTTTTTTTTTCAAAGTCCAAAAGAACATAATTCATTTTAAATACAACATTTTTTTAAAGTCTTTACTCACTTTTGATCAATTTAATCTGTCCTTGCTGAATGGTAGTGCAATTGTGACTTTATAACTTGCAATTCTTGCTTTATCTCACAGTTTGACTATATTTTCTTTTTTTTTCTTTCTCTGAGGGGGAAACGGGCTTCCTTAGAGATGTGCTGTATGAATGAGTTTTTCATAAATGTGTTTTCAAACAACAACAAAAAAGCTTAAATTCAGCTCACTTTTGATACTCAGTCACAATATCAGTTAAAGTCAACAGGAAATTAAAATTTATTGTGCACAATTTGTCACTATATGTTATTCACAATAATTTTTTAATTTAATTTATAAAACAGATAGTTTAGATTATGATAAATTACGATTGGTTGAGCTGTGTTCGAAAGGCATTGTAAATTACTCTATGAACATACACCTGTGACCACATTCAGTATTACTGTGCCAATGTGTCTGTATGTTGCTTGGCAACCATTATTTTTTATAGTTTTTATGTAAAGTCTTTGTAACTTTCCAAAATGTAATAATTTGCTCTGTTTTTTAAACAACTTTCGTGTGAGCATCATTTTTCGGTTCCTCCCCTCCAACTGTCTGGCCATTCTGGCATAAAATCAAGTCCCACCATACTTTTTTCTCATTGCATATTCTGTTTTACTTGAAAACATGTAACATTAGGGAAGTAAAATGGGTTGTGAATGACATTTCGTGTTGACTTTAAATAATCACAGCATTTGAAGTAAAAATTAGTTGATTTGTTAATAATTATTAAAGCACTCAAATAGTTAATTGTAGTATCTAAACCAATAAGTGTTTTGCTTTAAACCGTACTAAACCATTTGATGTAGCTGCTTCACACTTGCTGCTTGATCTTTATCCAGTATATTTTAGATAATTTGATATGTTCTTTGAAATGTTCGGCTGTCTGTGCAGCTATACATGTTTGAAATTGTATCATTTTGAAGCCCCTTATTCTACAGTAACTCAAACAAAACATTCTTGCATTCTGACTGAGTGACATTTCTTCTATCCCACGAGCTCTCTCTCTCTCTCCTGCTCATTATTGTCTCCATCTCTCTCACTGGTAAACAGAGCAAAAAAAGCCATGGACATGGGATGTTGACTCTCCCGTCGAACAAAACCAAATGCGACGCTCCGTTGAGCATGAAGGGAAGCAGAGACACTGCTCTGTGAAAAACAGCTCTCCGTGGAAGAGCACTTGCTGGAATTATGCACTTCCAGCATCCACACTAGGAAAGTCACATCAAGGACTGGCACTTGAATGAGAGGATGCACTGTAAAGATCAACAGTGTATACTGACCATGTTGAAAAACTCTCCTAAACAGATGAGGATGTGATTTAAATGTGTAAACCTGACTCTTATTTGAGTGCAGGGCTTAGGTCAGCTCTAATGAAGTCAACAGGACTTCATGTTTTAACCTTAGCTTATTTTTTCTTTTTTTCCATCCCTACAACATGGACTTTTTCTAGTCATCTGTTCAATCATAGGCCCATAGCCGCGGGAACGTATTTTGAGCTGGGGGGGCTGAGAAATAAAACGGGGGGGGGTTCACGTGACAAGAGTGATGCGAGAAGACTAACACTATATGATGGCGGATCCAAAGCGCAACTTTTGTTAATAAAACTTTCATTTATTCGTTTAATAGCCTATAAGTGAGTGTCTTTGTTGCTGGGTGGCACATCAGCCCAAAAAACAAACAAACAAAAAAAGTATAATAAAATAAAAGACAAACAAAAAAAAAGTCAAAAATAGTGAGGGGATATTTTAATTATTTGTTATTGTTATAATTAATAATGTTTTCTGAGTCAATGTTGACTATCCATCCTCATTGGACGTGCCTTTAGAGAGAAATGCATCTTGTTTATAATATAATCCAAAAATCATGGCAACAAATGATTTTTTAAGTCAGTTTAATACGTTTAATCAGTTGAAACGACTTTCACAGTCAATTTGATTCAACTTAACTCATATTTAACCGTTGCTTCTTGTCATTGTAGGCTTAGGCTACTTTTTTCAATGAATTTTAATGAATATACTAATTAATAAAATTTATATTATTTATTTTGTATTACATATTGTTCATTCATTTATTTTTAACACCGCACCCCCAGCACCCCCATTTTTTCGTGGGCTACACTCCAGGGGGTGCTGCAGCACCCTCAGCACCCCTACTTCCCGCGGTAATGCATAGGCCTATAAGCTTCCCTTCCCCCCATTTGTACCCACCCCCACTCCGGTGGAAGAAAACACTGGGGATGCAAGGAATGTTTTAACAGACTAATACAACCAAGGCTTTCCTATCATTATCTAGTATTCTAGTTATGTGTGTGTGCCTGTGTTAGTAAATTACTACCCATGGATTCAATGACAAGGGTCTGCGTTTTGTCAGTTGCTATAGTAACCAGCAACAGGAAGGTGTGAGGTTGATCTGAGGTTGTATGTACAGTATGTAGCCAGTAGCGGTTTTACTGTTAGCGCATAAAGAGACTGTATAACAAAACTGGACTACTGTACTTTATTTAGCTTCTGTGAATCAGAGTTTAACAGTTGACGAACAGAGAAAGGGAGGTGTCTGAGCGGACGGAGTGAGAGTCATTAGCTGTATTTATTGCAGTCTGGGCGCTCCAGCTGCACCAGCGTGTGCCAACAGCAGTAAAATAGCCATAACCCGAAGTTTAACAACATGATAGTTTCATCTTTACAGGGAGGAAATTAGTCATTTCCAAATAATTAAAGAAGAGGAAAGGACTGACAGAAAAGAATGATGGATGGAGGAGCAAAGGGGAATGATTCATTAAAGGTTTCCAATTAAATTCTACTCAATCATTAATTTCAAGACCATTAGTTATGGAGAGTCTCCGGTGATAGGCTGTTTGTTTATTACATTGCACACCTTTGATATTCAACACTGATATCATTTTCAATAGGTCATGCTAGCTATGCCAGCTGTGGTGTTGAAAACAAATTGCATTAGATCAACAGAGTTCAGGCTCTCTGTTATTTATATTTTAGGAACTGCAGAATAATGACTGGATTACATTTACATTGAAGGTATGAATATTTTGTACCAAAGTGGTTGGTGTCGTGAGACTGTGCTCAGCCTGTGCACATGCAAATTGGCTCGGTCAGCCTGAAATATACATTTTTAGTATTATTTTAGCTTAAAGTCCGCATGAAATCAAAATTGACTCTATTTACTTTACTAGCGCACATTGCTAGTCTTGATGTGAACAATTAATCCGTGCAAGTTAATCCGCAGAAAATAATTGTTTGTCTTGGTAATCTTTAATCAAAATCTGAACATTTACTTCCGCTCTGGAATGGCATTCCTTCTCTGATGACATCAGTTTGACGGCTTGGGCAGAATATTCTTAAACACACCCCTCCAACCGTTAGATTGCTGTGAGTGAGAGACAGAGAGGAGGAGCGCCAAAATAAAACCATGCCCTCTATTCAATATTCCGTTTCAGATGGAAATACGTCACTACACTGAAATAAAGCCGGCAGCAAATTCCGGTTCACGCAGACTTTAAGAAATGTAAGCTATTTAGCATAATTCAGCAGCATACCATTCAGCAGTTTATGAGATTTTGCTATTTCTAATCCTTGACCCAAAATAGCTGCCTGAGTGCGTTCTCAAGATGGTCGACGAGTGGATTGACTTGAAAGGGACTTTAGTGTGACTTAATCTGAATATAAAGGGATAGTTCACCCAAAAATGAAAATTCTGTCTTCATTTACTTGTTGTCTCAAACCCGTTTGACTTCAGATGATTTGGGAATGTCAAAATTCCATACCACTCTTATTGTTTCTGTTGTATATAGCAGAAATAGTATATAGTGCATATATGCTAGTATATTAACAAACTGCTTGTATACATAATATATGTTGGCTAAAATCAGAATAGCATACACCATTTTCTCTTATTTCTGCCATATATGTACCATATATGTACCTAAAGTGTACATATTAGTGTAGTTTTTGAAAATGTACTGCCCCAGCAATAGCTTTGTACCTTTTTTCTATGAGAGTACGTGTTGTACATTGGCTGAATTTGGCATGCTAGAATTTTCTCATATTTTTTCTGCTATATATGGCATAAATAAGAGTAATATGCCAGCATGCTATTCTAAATTCAGCCAAAGTATGTATACTAGTAGCATACAGTATATGGCAGAAAAAATGTAGGAGAAGTATGTTAGTACATTAGCATATTAGTATACTATTAGTGTACATATTTTGGCTAGTATACGCTACTAGTATACATATATCTCGGCTAAATTTAGAAGAGCATACTAGCATACTACTTTTATTATGCTGTATATAGCATAAATAGCAGGAGCAGTATGTTACTATATTAGCATACTACTAGTATACATAGTATACATTGACTTAATTCGGAATAGCATGCTAGCATATTCTCTTATTATTTCTGCCATATGGCAGAACTGGCAGGAGTAGTATGGTAGTATTAGCGTGCTGCTAGTATACATATACTTCAGCTGAATTTGGAATAGTATGCTGGCATACTACTCTTATTTATGCCGCATATGGCACAAATAGCAGGAGTAATATGCTACTATATTAGCATACTACTAGTATACATGGTATATTTTAGCTGAATTCTGAATATTTTCTCTTGTTTTTGTCGTATGGCACAAATAGCAGGAGTAACATGCTAGTATATTAGCATCCAGCTAATATACATAGTATACTTTCAGCTGAATTTGGAATAGTATGTTGCATACTACTCTTATTGTTTCTGCCATATATGGCACAGATAGCAGGAGTAATATGTTAGTATGCTATCAGTCATGAGGTTAGCAGTGTAGGAGCCTCAACCATGGAACGCATTGTCATGGTGACGTAGAGAGAACATTACACTGAGTGTTTAGAGGATACACTTTAATTGCTCTACATCAACCTATCCACTCTAATCACTCCTGCAGTTACCATGGGAGTAATGGAGCTAATGCAGCTGCCTCTCATAGTTATGAGGTCATACTGTTGGATAACCTGAGAGGGGATAATGGGGTAAGGGGTGTGTTCATGTGTACTCAGTGACCATGGCAACATATTCGATGAGGAGGAACACCTGGGATTTTAAAAGGATGTCCAGCATTCACATAAACACACACACACACACTAGATCTCCATGCTGAAAGCAGAGAGCATATGGTTTGAGACCCTGAAGGTGGGGGCACTAACATATCAAAGGCCTGCTGCCGTTTACCGGTCAGGTGTGACAAACAAAAGAAAATTAACTAAATGCAGTATATCATTGAATTAAATCAATGGCAAAATTAAAAGGTAATCGTGGTTACATTGATCCTCAGATTAACAATTCACAGTGTGCATGTGTTTGTATTTAAGAGAGACCAGGAACATGAGCAAGAAACTGTAAGCAAACCATTGCATCTTTTAAAGTCAATATAAAAAAATTGTGGACATTATTAAAAATGTTTATGTATGTAATTATTTATAAAACAAAGAATAATTATATATATATATATATATATATATATATATATATTTATATACAGTATATACTGTATATTATTAATTTAAAAAATCTGTAATTCTGTCTTAACCACATCCAATATCCTGTTGCATTTGGAAATTTAATTTCAGAAGTAAAATGGAATTTGAGCTGCATTAATTATATAAAATTACCCATAATGCTTTAGAACAAAAGTCTGAAGTACATATCCTTTCATCCGTAGTTCTTTTGAACATTTCAGGTTATGCATATCATGTATCAGGCATTATACAACCATTTTACTATGATTTCTATCCCTTTTTTTTGTGCCACTTACATCAAGGTAACCTGGCCAACTGCGTAACTAACCTTCTTTGTTACAAAGGACTAAGTGATGAGTCACCTATGGCTATTGTCAGTATGTTATTTTTGTTCTATTATTAATCATTTGCATTTATTTCATCCACAAGGTGGATTCAATAATCCATCTCATTCCTTGTCCGTATTTAATTGTAACTCTCAGTAAAGCCCAAATTTTATACTGAATGGCTTATTTTACTTTTAAATTCTTATGGCAGGGGGAAGAAACACAAGGGAGGAGTGGAATGCAGGATATACTCTATAATTATCAATTCCCTGACTCGGTCATGAGACAAGAGATTCGGTCTCCTCTCAGCCTCTTAAAAATGTGTGTGTTGTAAATATTAGTGAAGTGAAGAACACCTTAGTGTTGCAAATGGAACATGAATAGCGGATAAGCAGAACATGAAAACAGCTCTGAAATCATTAAGGAAATAAGGCTTAACTGTTATAAAGTCAAGCTTCCAAACATAAAATGCATCGTTTCATAGCCATATGAGCAAAACTCATTAGCATCTGCAGCACTCTGTCTGTGGGCAATCACTGTAATCTAGACGCTTGTTTCACATTTCTTCCAAACCGAGTCTCTATCCAGATGGATGAGAAGTGCTTCAAGATGGGCAGTGTCTCTCATTCTCAGTTGTCTAAAGGTTTTATGTGGCCTCTTGGCTGAAATATGATCTGTTTTTGCAATTTGAAATTAGCAAGAGGTCTAATACTTAGTGGGAAAAAGTCTGTTGCTATTATGTTATTTAGTGAGGATTTATATTATTTATTTATTTTTGTGGTTCAAGGGCCCCATTCACCTCTTCATCAAAAGCTAATTATAATATTAAGTGAAATTCAGACTGATTTTAGGTCAAAGCAGAATGAAAACTTACTTCAGCTTCTACTGAATGAGTCAAAAGGAAAATTTTCTGAGGAATTCTGGAGCTGGATTCACAAACAATCTTAAAAATAAAATTCTTAACTGTTATTGTCTCATTATCTTACTTAAAAAAGATAAGAATATATGTGACCCTGGACCACAAAACTAGTCATAAAGGTCAACTTTCTTCAAGCTGAATAAATAAGCTTTCCATTGATGTATGGTTTGTTAGGATAGGACAATATTTGGCCGAGATACAACTATTTAAATATCTGGAATCTGAGGGTGCAAAAAAATCAAAATACTGAGAAAATCGCATTTAAAGCTTTCCAAATGAAGTTCTTAGCAATGCATATTACTAATTAAAAATTAAGTTTTGATATATTTACGGTAGGAAATTTACAAAATATCTTCATGGAACATGATCTTTACTTAATATCCTAATGATTTTTGGCATAAAAGAAAAATCGATAATTTTGACTCATACAATGTTTTTTTTGGCTATTGCTAAAAATATACCCAAGCGACTTAAGACTGGTTTTGTGGTCCAGGGTCACATATTGTAATCCCAAAAATACGATTGTTCTTAAGATAAAAACTTAAGACATCCAAACAAGAAAAAACAAGAAGAATTCACATTTTTGAAAGTAATATTATTTAAAATCATTGCAAATAACTTCTTAACGTTACGATAACTTCCAACTTTTCTTATATCCACAAAGGTAAGATGTTGATCAGCAAGTCTTTGGCTAGAACTGCCAAACATTCAGATAACACTAAAGACTGCAGTTTTCTTCTTAAGAAAAAAAAAAACTTATTCTTAAGAAAATGTTTGAGAACTTAATAATTTTTGAAGAATTGCACTTAGGAACATTCTTACCAACTTCTTGGAGTTTAATCTCGAGAAATATCTTCTTAAGAAGATTTTTGTGAATCCAGCACCTGGTCACCAAATAACCTCATTGCCACATCCATCATTTCCTCATATGAATGAAGATGTTCCAAGCTAGAACAGATGCTGTTAACATCTGGACATTTTTTTTTGATGTCACATGGAATGAAAATGCAATAATATATTTAAGTTTCTGTCTTTCTGATGTTTTCTCTTCTCAGATCAGCAAGCAGCACCTTCAGACAGTTAAAGATCGTTTCCAGGCCTTCCTGAATGGAGAGACTCAGATTGTAGCCGATGAAGCCTTCATCAATGCTGTCCAAAGTTACTACGAGGTTAGGCTCTTTTTATTTATTCGTGCAACAATTTCTTCCACTTGCAATGGATCTCAGACTAGCTCATCTTGGCAAAGACGGCAAAACTTAGTTTCTTTCAAAAAAGAAAAATCTTACTGATCCTTGATGAATAATATATTTATGTTGATATTAGATTAACTTTATTTTATTTAAATATCATTCTGTTTGATATAAAAGGACAAGGACCTATTTTGATGTGATGAAACAAAGTGCTGGTGCAGACAGATTAATTCTTATCCACAGGAGAAATTAAACTAAAACTAGAATTCTCCAGTACATTCAGTATGGTATTTTGCAGCAATATAAGGTGATTTTCATAATTTAAAAGTAATCTTTTACACGTAAATAAATATGTAGTACTTTTTTTTTGTATTGTTCATGAAAATTCAAAAGTCAAATCAGGGGCCTATTTTACACAAGAGTGGTCTGCCATGTTGATATCATGACATCATGACCAGCTGACTACTGCTCACTTTATCTGGGCAACCCCTGTATTAATTTTTAGCATAATAAATAAATCCTAGCTGAAAATGTGCCTGCAAATGGCATTAGCAACTAAAAATGCTTTTTGTGACGTTGCACTCTAATAAGTGTCATTATAGAGCCCAAAGCCAATGTGTTGGTTGTTTAAAGCAAAATGAGAGTTAACAAAACACAAACAGCAGAAGAAATGACTTGGTGTACCTTTAAACTACATTATGTTTTTGCAGATAAAAATACTTTTGAATGCTCAGCTAGGTACCATTGATTAACTTTTGGGGACATCTAAACAGATCCTTTGTCTCTCCCATTAATATAATGCAGTGTAAAGGGGATTGTTTAGAAATGTTAAGCTGTTTGTTTTATGCTGATTTGATGAACATTGAACAGAGTAATCCATGTCTGTGCATATATTAAATACATAAGGACACAGTTGCAGTCAATCTGTTAAATGTTTGAAGTGACTTCAGCTCAACATGTCCTTGCAAAGGATTTTGTGAAACTTTCCTCTCCAATAAATATGTAATCTCAAAGTGACATATTTTAATTGTATTTAAGATTATATATTATCTTTTATGACCTAGAAAAGGTGAATTGGGAATAAACTGCCACACAGGCTTGAGTTTTGGATGAAAAGGAGGTTGGTCTCAGTATGGGTGGTAATTTAATGAGGTGAAACTAATGAGCAAAATGCCTTTGTATTCAGTCACAGCCAAAGTCAGGTTTTCAATTCAATTAAACCCTGATACTCTTATTGAATTTGTGCTGGATGTTCCCTCTCTGTCAACTCATCTCCACTGCTTATCCAGGCACGTTAAGGGAATCGTGTCCACTGGAGAGAGGTAGGCCAAGATAAAAATATGAGAGGTGAATTGTGAGAGAATACAGAAAATAAAAAGAGTGAAAGAATAGATTATTAAATAAATATAACCTAAACCCTACTGCAGATTGTCAGACAGATTGTGCACTGCCAGATTCGCACCAATTTTGTCTGGTTATGAATCAGGACTCTACTGTGCACTTTATGACACAGAGAAAATCTTGTCTAATAGGACAAAGTATTTTTCAAGTGTCTTGATAGCCATTTAACAAGGTTGCGCTGACCTGCAGCCAATGTTTTTGAAACCAGAAAAATAGCTTGGAATTGATAGAAGCAGCCTTGGCCTCTGATTCTCTGAGCTCATGCCTTTTTTCAGATCACACATGAATCTCTTGCTGTTAAGATTGATGGCTTGAGCCGAACCGAAAGACCCGTACCGAAAATTTCCAATACGAATACGTGTACCGTTACACCTCTAATATATATATATATATATATATATATATATATATATATATATCTGCATTTTCGATCAAATAAATACAGTCTTAGTAAGCATAAGAGAATCCTTTCAAAAACATTTAAAAAAATTTAAAGGTTGTCCATGCATGCATGCCTGAACTCCTCAGCTGGTAATTGTGGAAGTTGATGTCCTTGAGGGTAGCTGGGAGTTCTGGAAGGGCCTGGATGTTGTTGTCAGCCAGCATTAGGTTATTCCAAACTATTAATAACTATTATTAATGTATATATATATTTGTTACTGCAACAAGATTTATGTTTGATCATAGGTGTTCCTTAAAAGCGACCGTGTGTCCCGTATGGTCCAAAGCGGTGGTTGCTCCGCCAGTGACTCCCGTGAGGTCTTCAAGAAGCACATAGAGAAACGTGTCCGCAGCCTGCCGGAGATCGATGGTTTGAGCAAGGAGACGGTCCTGAGCTCATGGATGGCCAAGTTCGACACCATCTACAGGGGAGAGGAAGACCCATGCAAACACCAGCAGCGCATGACAGCCAGCGCTGCCTCCGAGCTCATTCTCAGCAAGGACCAGCTGTATGAGATGTTCCAACAGATTCTTGGCATTAAGAAGTTCGAGCACCAGCTGCTGTATAATGCTTGTCAGGTAAGGAGGTGACATTTATGCAAGTCTGTTCAGTGTCAGAGAAGCACACACTTGTTTCTTCTACAGGATATGGAAAATTTAGAGATGTATGTGATTATCTGAGTCCGGTTTTGGCTCTGTAATCAGATTTTTGCCATGCTTTTCTTTTTTGGAGGAAGATGACTAAACCCAAAGAGATCTGCAAGAGTTGGCTTGAAAGAAAGAGTAATTATGTGTTATTTCAAATTGCTTAAAACGGGTCTAGAAAGCATCTGCAAGGACCAGAAAAGCATCTGTCAAGCTTCCCGCAGCAGGCTGAGGAAATGTGACAGTGCCTTTACTGAGGAGGTGTGAGTTTGCAAATCTTGCTTCAGTTTGAAGAGCTTTCATTAGACAAGCTGCAGAAATGTGCACAAGTCAAACAAAAGTCAGAAGGCCGCCCACATTGACATGACGTCCTTCAAGAAGTCACACTCTGTCCATACAGTATAGATCATAGTTCAAAATACACTACAGAATAATATAAAATGAGAAGGTGATGTCATCCTAGGCTCTTTGGGTTGTGGTCATTTCCTGTTCGTGGTAAATGAAATGATTGGAAACCAGCAATGTGCGAGTTTGTAGAAAAGCTATTTACACTGACAATAGCATGGATAGTGAATCATTGACTCTGCTTCAGGCAACAAGAAATGATGTAGAAGGAATGAATGACGAGAATAGTAGAGTACAGTAGTGGCTGTAAATGGAAGAAGGGCAATGAGTGGGTTCCAGAACAATAAAATAGACAGAAAGCAGAGCAGTGCTCGACAGTCACATTTGTGTAATAATAAGCTTTGCTCCAAAACCCAGTGAGTTGCCCATGAAGGCAGTATTTTAAGACCATTCCAAAAGGTATGCACCTTAATTAGTAAAATAAAAAATACAAAACGGAGGGAAAGATGAGAAGAAATAGACTTAAACACTTACACAGCCATTTAACTGTTTGGGGTGAGTAAGATGAGTAATAAATGCTGTTCTTTTGAACTTTCTGTTCATCAAAGAATCCTAAAAAAGATGCATCACAGTTTCCATAAAAATCTGAATCAGCACAACGGTTTTCAGTGTTGATAATAATAAGAAATGTCTCTTGAACACCAAATCAGCATATTAAAATGATTTCTGAAGGATCATGTGACACTAAAGACTGGAGTAATGATGCTGAAAATTCAGCTTTGCCATCACAAGGATAAATTACTTTATTATCTTAGATTACTTAATTATCTTAAATTAAAATAGAAAACAATTATGTAAAAGTTCAAAATATTATTGTTTTTACTATATTTTTAAACAAATAAATGCTACCTTGGTGAGCATACGAGAATACTTTTAAAAACATTAAAAAATCTAGAACCTTCCAACCCCAACCTTTTGAACGGTAATATATAATTCATCCAATACCAAAAACTATCAATAAAAATGTTAAATCTAATTAAATTAAATTAAATCTAATAAAATAAATAAATAGATACTTTTTTGGGTAGAGAGCTTATGATTTAGCATGTTGTCCCACATTCCACATATCTTGCACAGAACAATAACAAAAACTTCTATAAAGGGTCCAGAAGTCTAAAATAACATTGAAAAACTGGGATTTAATATTTAATTTATACTTTAACAATTATATATATGTAATAAGTACAGAAATAAATAAGTAAATAATTAAATAAAATGGAGAAATATGTAAGAACCTGCAATAGGACTCTTGCCCTGAATCATTAAAAAAAATAAAAAAATGTAAATGTTTTTTTTATGTTTTTAAAAAAATTACAAATTCCAAAAATTACATATTTGGACCCCACTGTGTTCTGTGGATCTGTGGAACTGAATACACAGATCAGCTGTATGTGAATTGGGATAAGAATGGGAAACACCTTCATACAGAATTTCATAAAGGCTTCTGCAGATTTTGGGCAATTGTGGGATTTGTGACCAGTGGGAAAACAAAAGCACCGGATCCGGAGGAAGTGTCAGTGTAGGAGTCTGCTATTCATCATTTTCCCAATGTCTGCGTTCACACTGGAGCCAAACGGGCTCATTTGAGTGTGTGCCATTTTGATTATCTTTATATTAGCCTCATGAATTCTGCTTACTGTGTGGGAATGGTAGTATCTCAGTAACCATAGCAACGGTGGACACTCCGACCAGGTCTTATCTCAAATCAAACCCAGCGGCACCCCAGTCCTGTGGTTACAAACGCTGGCATATTTGTCTCTTTCTTTCTCTCTGTCATTCTCTCTGCTAGTTTTTGCAGGGTGCTTAAGTCTTTTATTTTTCACAGCAAGTCATTATTTCTGTTTTTCCACTGGGACTTCAAGCCCCATCCTGCTTTTTTAAAGTAAATCTTGTTGATAGGCAGAGTCTGTGTTAAACAGCTGTGTGCGTGTCTCTGTGTATAATAGCATTCAGTATCAGTGCATTGGCTGTCTCCTGTGTAGTAGGAGTTTAATCCAATCTATCGACTATTTCCTGAGGGCATTTCAAGATACTGGCTGTGGATGGCAAGTGACTGACAGACAATTAAACCCGATGCTGGAAACACAGAGCAGTCAATCAGTGGAAATCAAGAACCTATTAAATTTGGGCCCTCAACTCGCTCTAATGGTACTTTAGCAACTCTTGTGCAACTGTTTCTTATGAGATTAATTATATATAATTATTAGGGGTGTTAATTTAACATGTTTAATCAATTAAAATTAAAAATAAAAATGTGATGTAATTCATTAAAATTAAATGTAATTATAAATTTATTGAAAATTAAATTTAATGTAAAATTTTAATTTGTTGAGAATTTACTTATCCTTATAGGCCATCCAAGATGTAGATGAATTTGTTTCTTCATTGGAACAGATTTGGAGAAACTTAGCATTATATCACGTGCTTAACAAATGGATCCTCTGCAGTCAATGGGTGCCATCAGAATTCAAACAGCAACATCATAATAATCCACAATCCATCCATTTACATCTTGTGAAGTAAAAAAGCTGCGTGCTTATAACCAAAATAGTCAATAATCCATAATAACATTTCCTCCAGTGAAGAAGTTCATCCCCTGTTGTAAACCGTGCTTGATTTGTGCATATTTCTCTCCTGATTCAGAAGAGACCCTTTTTTCACTGGAGAAAGCAATATTATGGATAGAGGACCCATATATTTTAGCTGGAAGCAATGGTTTGAAGTTAAAAACGTCTTGATAATGATGATGATTGTTATTATTATTATTACAAACATGCTGTTTGCTTCACAAGATTATTAAGTTCATTAATGTTAATTAATGGACTGGACAAACTCATCTACATCTTGGAAAGTAAATATTCAGCACATTTTTCATTTTTAATTCACTTTAAAAAAAAATTCAATTCAAATTAAACTAGACAGATGTCAGAACTTCAGAAAGCTTAACAGTGAGCACAAAGCAGTAGCTTGATGCTAGTCTCCTCACATGCACATGGCGAAGGATCAAATTCATTAATGATGTCCCCTGGTGAGGGCACAGTCATAGAATTATGCATCCACCTCACAGAACACAGCAGGAACCTTCTTCAACTCCATGTCAGTCGTGACCTGAGTGCCACACAATGCCACACTGGGTGGGAGGTCTGACCATGGGAATCTCATCAAAAGAGCCCACTGCTGGCCTACAGTTTTTCACTCTTTCCTCTTCACTCCTTCTTTCACTCATTCTCATCATAAATTCAACAGTACATATTGATTAAAGGGGTCATATGATGCGATTTCAATTTTTCCTTTCTCTTTGGAGTGTTACAAGCTCGTGGTGCATAAAGAAGATCTGTAAAGTTGCAAAGACTAAAGTCTCAAATCCAAAGAGATATTCTTTATAAAAGTTAAGAGTCAACCACGCCTACCTAAAACGGCTCGTTCTAACATGCCCCCACATGTCTACGTCACGATGTGGGAAGATTTGCATAGTTTTTGTCTCATCGCTCCGGCCGGGGCAAGGCATCACAATATGGTAAGGGGCGTAACATTTCCGTCGCACGCTTTAGGTATTCGGCAAATCACAATGCACTGGATAGCTGACCAATCAGAGCACACCTCGCTTTTCAGACCGATGAGCTTTGTAAAAATCGACG
>NW_015544201.1:1171925-1175141 GCF_001515605.1 Sinocyclocheilus anshuiensis
GGATCGGCTTTCACCGTGGACGAAGCGGAGTCCAGCCCGGGGTCGTCACATGTGGTTGCCGCAAGCCCGCCCCGCCTCTGCTCACTCTAGGCCTCCGGCCTCCGCTCACTCTGGCCCGCCGTGTGTGACGCTGTGTTTCGTTGTGAAAGCAAAACTACTTTGTTTGGCCTTCCAAAAGAGGACAGGACTAGAAATCAGTGGTTAAGTTGTATTTACAACACTGTTCCAGAACAGTTCAACCCAAATAATACACAAAATAATGTTCTTTTTATCAACATCATATGACCTCTTTAACAAATGCATTTTACCCTGCAATGATGACTAAAACTGGAACAAATTAGATTTCAGCCATTCGCCCAGGATATGTGTTTTGGTGTGGGCGTCCTGATGTAGGAAGCATTATTCTGTTGAATGAGATTTGTCTTCCTGGCTTTGATAATGAAAGCCCAATCTGATGTAATTGGCATGAATTGCAAATACAAGAGGAGCAGCAAGGTGACTGGGATGTGCGCTTTCTGGTTGATTGCTGTTAGTGAATACAAACTAAAGACAAATCAGCAGCAGTTCTGCACACGTACACATGCACTTTAACAAATGGTGTCCTTACTTGAACGCATTCATGACAGAGACACTCTCCGTATAACCAAAAGTCAACACAGAAATGGCTAAACAACTACAAAGCTTTTTCAAAGGCTTTTCTTTAGATGACGCTTAAACGACAGACGTTGGTAGGCTGGTGCAGCGAGGACAGCAGTTGCTACTCATTTACTCTCATCAAACCTCGTCGTGCTATCTGCATTGTCTGAAATGCAGATAACACAATGAGCTTTGAAAGCTCTGAAAATAAATACCATGCACGCATTTGTGTCGGGCTTTGCCAAATCCCTTTGCGCCCATGATGTGTGTGTTTTGTGGTGCTTTTGATGTCCGCAGTGTGGCTGTGCATTGCTGAGGGTCTGTGCATTTAAAGCCGCTTGTTTGACAGAAATCTTCTTAGCACCCTTTCTGTGACCTGAGGCAGTTGTCATGGAGACCATAAACACACAGAGCTTTTAAAGGGGTCATATGATGCGTTTTCAATTTTTCCTTTCTCTTTGGAGTGTTACAAGCTCTTGGTGCATAAAGAAGATCTGTAAAGTTGCAAAGACTAAAGTCTCAAATCCAAAGAGATATTCTTTATAAAAGTTAAGAGTCAGCCACACCTACCTAAAACGGCTCGTTCTAACACGCCCCAACATATCTACGTCGCTCTGTGGGAAGATTTGCATAACGCCGCCCAAATGTTCACGCAAAGAAAGAAGGCGTAACTTTGATTCTCGCTGTAGTTTTGTTGTTTCCGCTGCCATGTCGTAAAGACGCTGTGTGTTTCGTTGTGAAAGCGAAACTACTTTGTTTGGTCTTCCAAAAGAGGACGATATCTGCTTCATCATGCCTGGAGCTGATCCGTGCTGGTCGATGAGGAAATACTACAACTTTGCATACTGTTCTTTTTAGCAGCATCATATGACCCCTTTAAACACTCTCATGCCCATCAGCTGTTCTTCCCAGGCCTTTGTTGAATTCTTAATTCTGATTGGTTGATTCATGTTGATTCATGTTTCATGTTCCATGATTCATGTTGCACAGCTATGAAGTAGTTTTAGGTTTTCTGATCGCATTGTAGTTATATATTGGACAGGAATTACATTATTATGGAGAATTTTAATCTAGTAATGCCAGGCTATACGGTTATACAGCCAGATATTTTATTGGTGGCTGCAAAACACTTGATAAGTGTATCACTCAGGACTGTTGAATTATTGAAACGTCAATGCCCACCTGAGGTTTAGCTTCCTTTCAGAAACTTGCACTGATGCTGAGAGTAACCATTAAATGGTTAGAGATCCATTTTGGAAATGGCTCCTGTTGACCATGGCAGTAATTTGCTGTAGCTACAAGAATACCTTGCACCATGGATTATTAGGTGAAATGTACAGTAATGACATAATAGAGCTGACATGAAAACAGCACAGCCTTTGCTTCCTTGCACTCTGACACACTCGGTTGTCTATATTGCGACCTGCAAATACATGTTTTCTCCAGGCAGGATTATGGGATCATGTGAGACTCTAATGATTTTATTAATTTAACCAAGGCACTCTGACACACTCGGTTGTCTATATTGCGACCTGCAAATACATGTTTTCTCCAGGCAGGATTATGGGATCATGTGAGACTCTAATGATTTTATTAATTTAACCAAGAACCCTCATAAAAATAAATTATTTACAGATCTAGTAAATTAGTTGTCTTGATTATGTGCTGGACATGTTCTGTGTGTTTCTCCCACCCATGTCTGTACAGTCCCGCTCATCTGCATGAAGACGGATCTGTCTGCTCTCTGTCTCTCTGTCTGTATCTTAACAAGCTGCCACTCCTGTGCTGATTGCAGTGGTAAAGAGTAATTAACTGAGGAGATAGAGAGATTGTTTAGAGTGTGTTATCTGCACACTCGTCAGCTGAAATCTGTGTCCAGAATAATGGGATTAAATTGGCTAGTCACCATGGCAGAACTACAGTAAATACTTACAATATTAAAAATTGCCAGGTAAGCTGCGTAGCCGACAGGGATTTCACATGGATTTGTTTTGCCAAAGCCTCCATCAGGGTTTTTCCACCACGAGTGTAACAAGCTTTCAACCACCGTGCAAAAGTTTTTATTTTGGAAAAGGGTGATTTTTTTCCCAGCAGCATCTGCATTATGACATGAAAAAGGACTGAAATACAAATGTACACTTCATATTATAAAGTTGACTTTTTGGCAATTAATGGTTTGGGCGAATATAGACATAAACATTATTATTTTCATATTATTGGCTTCTTGCAAATTAGGGCTGTCACTTAGCTCATTACTGCCATATAATAATAGAAAGATACATACAAGTGAATAATTCAAATAATTCAATTCAAATTATCCATTAAAACGAAACATAAAAAACAATAAACAAAAAGAATACTGAATATATATTTGTACTGTATAGCTAAGGTACTTATATACTGTATCTCCCAGGTGGTTTTTATGTATTAGGCACTGCACTTGTTTTATACTAATGCTTCTGGGATGTGATCTTTCATTACACTGACTGTAAAAATGTATTATTACCCCATATTTTCAAAAGATGCTCATAGTCATAGGGTTCACATATGGAACGCTACCATTGGTTAAAGTTTCAAATA
>NW_015544201.1:1175153-1210969 GCF_001515605.1 Sinocyclocheilus anshuiensis
GGTCTCTCTCTCTCTCATTTGGATGCATGTCTTGCCGCATTGTTTCTCTCTTATAACCTCATTATTTCTCACTAATTACCTATCTGAAGCAGCACATGCCCTTGATACGAATTGTAGGGATTTCTAGTACATGAACGGACACTGAT
Organism: Sinocyclocheilus anshuiensis; assembly: GCF_001515605.1. Lineage (NCBI taxonomy): Eukaryota > Metazoa > Chordata > Actinopteri > Cypriniformes > Cyprinidae > Sinocyclocheilus > Sinocyclocheilus anshuiensis. The sequence goes on from NW_015544201.1 coordinate 1,175,300, forward strand.
ATGCCCTTATCAGTCATCATGAGGGTTGCTAATCACTCCCAGCCCAGGACTCCAATATTCTGGGTCGACTTCCTGCCAGTCTTGTCATCATCTACTCAGAGGAGTGATTATGGACTGATCCAATCAAGAAACAACAAAGCTTTCTTTGTATCAACACACACACACAGACAGACAGACAGACAGACAGACAGAGAGTATATACAGTATATGCTGAAATGCAGAATGCATAAACTTAGTAAACAAAGATATAAATGTGAAGGTAACAGTAGACTGCTTCTAAAAATCATTTAGATAGAGCTGTATTACAAGAGACTCTGTGCACCTGTGTGTATAATGTGCTTTCTTGCCCATAGCCATATTCCTCTTGCACTAACCCATGCTTCTGTAATTGTCTTCATGCATGGATTCATCACATGCATTTTTGATATGAGGACGGCAGCCATTTCCCCCTCTTTCATCATGGTAGAGCTTGGCTAGTCAAGATCCACTTTCCCCCTGCCTGTGCTCAGTACCTGCATGGATCACTTCTTATTACCCATATCCTCACTATTGATCAGGAGCAGAGCCCTGGACAATCAGACCAGGTTTTTTTTTCCCTATAGCAAGAATAATTTGGTCTATCGTTGGCAGGGGCGTCCTTGGGGGGGTAGAAATTGCATTCCGGGGGCTCGGTAGAAACTCGGGGGCACCTCCTAAACCGCAGGGCCCTTGCATGGTGCTTAAATATGCTACTTGTCCTTGGAGATCCTGATAGTGTTCTATCCTCTAATTTTCTTCCTCTGGTGGTTTTTCACAGTCTGTAGTGGTGATTACACCCGTGACCCTGTCTTAGATGATCTCCCTGCCCTCAAAAACTTGCTGAAATTGGAATATTGATTAAATAATTTTTTCCATTGATTTGACTATTGCCCGTCTCTCCATTTTCTATATGTTATAAAGGTAAAAACTAACCTAGACTTTCGCTGCCTAGTGGTTGAAAGAGCAGAGACCTTTACTTTTTCCTCTGTTTTGTGAAAGATTGCAGTTGCAGAGATGTGTACAATAAAACAACTTTGCTTTAATTTTTCAGAGCTGTTGTGGGTGTAACATTGTGCCTTGAAATCTGAAAAACATGAAATCAGATGTCTATAAAGTTCACCCCCTGCTAGCTTTGTACGCCTCCTCAATCATGCGGTGTTGGATGATAACCACGGTTACACCTACGCTTATCAACGCTCCACTGAGTTGCCTCTGTCCCAGAACTAACTTCACCAAACAGACTAAATATTTAACTACCACAGTTTAAGAAGCGCTCTTGAACAATCTAAGTGCACAGCAGGTCATTTTAGGTTTATCCCTGGAGAGAGGGACTGTGTTGTCAATGTGCTCTACTGTTAAATTGGCAAATGTTACAAAATACTGTGGCAGTAGTACTATGGTACACTGATTGCAGCATACTGTTAGCGGATTATTCAGTTTGCTTAGCATATTGCTAAACGATTAGCCTTATTTGATCCATATGCATGAATCCCCCTCCCCCCCAAACCAGTTAAGCACAAAACCTGCTCTGCAGCCACTTCTGAAGATATCATTGGTCTTGTCAATCAAAGTGCTGATACGTCATCAGCCCGGAGCTGCTTCCAGTGTACAACAGTGAGCGCAAGCTAGATTAAAGTGATTATTACGTTTTGAATATGGATATTTTTCTTACAAAAACGCATCGATTCGCTACAGAAGGCCTTTGTTCACCCCCCGGAGCCGTGTGAGACACTTTTTTTTAATGGATGGGCGCATTTTAATTAAGTGCTTTTGGACTGATGCATGCAACACCCGCTGAGTGCCATAAAACAATTTTTAATATAACTCCGACTGGATTCGTCTGAAAGAAGAAAGTCATATACACCTAGGATGACTTGAGGGTGAGTCATTTATGGGCTAATTTTCATTTTTGGGTGAACTAACCCTTTAATATAAACCCATAACCCTAATCTAAACCCAGACCTTACCTTAGCTTAGGTGGTGCATCCTGATAGATAGCATTATTGTTTGCTGCATTCAGATTCATCCATGGTTTTTCTCATCCCATGAATTCTTTTCTTGACAGATGACCAGTGTTGTTATTGTTAACTAAAATTAAAACTAAAGTTATTAAAAATAGTTTTCTGTAACTGAAATAAAGCTAAAATAAAAAAAATAATCAATAAATCAATATTACATAAAAAAACCTCAACTTAAAAAACATTAACAAACAAAGTTAAAACTGTTGCCTAACTTGCAATTAACTGAAATAAATAAGTTTAGGTTATCTAAATAATAATAAGTTATCTAAATAATAATAATAATAAAGATTAGTAAACTAAAGCTAAATAGAAATATTAAAAAAATGTCAAAAACACATAAAATTACTAAATCTCGAACTAAAATGGAAAATAAAAAATAAAATCGAAAAAAAAAAATGATTAAACATTATAATAGTACATAAATAATGCTGAAATAACACTGCGGGTGACTGGGTGTTGAATTGGCCTACTTGGTGGAGTTTGCTATTTTGGGAAAATAGATAACTATTTTAATTGTCTTTAAAAATATGAAGATGATATGTTTTGGAATGTGATATGTTTTTGGGATGTGAATCTGTATTGGGATTGAACCTTGCATGACAATGACATTGTCATAAAACAGAAGAATGCAACAAGGTAATCCAAACAACATGTTTATTGTAGGTTTTGACAGATACACGTGGATAGCAGGTGAGTGATTGGTCAACAGAGCAATGCTGAAATATTTCAGTGAATAACAGTCTTATCTTTGTAGGTTTGGATGAACTGGTCATCAGGCCCGTGGGTCCAGAGGTTGGATGCAGATGAATATCAAACGAAAGAAGGTAAGTCCATGCAGGTAAATGGTCGGGTAGCATTCAGGAAGGAACAACGAGACCAGACAACAGTGCACTGAGGTGAGTGGTTAATATAGTCTGTTCTGATTGGATGTGACAGGTGCAGGCAATCAGAACTCTGGTGACTGTGAACGAGTGGGCAGAGTGTAGGGGTCTGGTGCTGTGGATGTTGTTGACTCTCTGACAGTACCCCCCTCCACGGGCAGCTCCTGATGACCACGCCGGATGACGACAGGGGGCGGCCTCTGTCTCTCGGTGCTGGACGATCGGGGTGATTCGTGTAGAATTCAAGTAGCAGAGATGGGTCTAGTATGTCATCACGGGCAACCCAAGATCTTTCTTCTGGGCCGAACCCCAACCAGTCTACGAGGTACTCTAGGTGAACGCCCCGTCAATGTGTTCGGGGATCCCAGAATGACGAAAGACTTGCTGGAAGAGGGTTTCGGCAGTTTCAAAGGCAGTGGGTAGTCCTTTCAAAGGAATCAACTTGCACACTTTGGACAAGTGGTCTACAATGATGAGGACACGTGTGAGAATCCGAAGAAGGTAAGTCTGTGAGAGGAGTTGTCTCTGACTCAGGGTGGTAGACACGGGACAGAGTGTCCGCTTTCTGTTTCTTACTCCCTGGCCGGTAAGTCACAGTGAAATTGAATCTGGTGAAGAAGAGAGCCCAGCAAACTTGAAGGGTGTTTAGTCTTTAGGCTTCCCGGAGATACTTAAGATTGCATTGGTTAGTGATGACCTGAAAAGGATGTTTAGCTCCCTCCAGTTAATGGTGCCACTCTAAGGCAAGTTTGATGGCCAGCAGTTCACCAATGTCATAGTTGCGCTCTACAGGGAACAGCTTCAAGGAAGTCAGAGGTGAGCAGATCTTACTGAAGTTGTTTGATGAACCTCCTGTAGAAGTTTGCAAACCCCAAGAAGTGTTGTAGTTCCTTGATGGATGTGGGTTGTGGCCAATTTTCAACTGCCTGTACCTTCCTCTGGTCCATGCAGATGCCATGTTGGTCGATGACATAGCCAAGGAAATGGACGGTGTCACGGTGGAACTCGCATTTCTGAAGCTTGAGGTATAGGTGGAGTTCTCAAAGTTTCTGAAGGACCTGTGTCACGTGTTGCCTATGTTTGGTCTGATTCTGGGAATAGATGAGGATATCATCAATGTAGACGATGACAAAATGATGTAGGAATTCCCAGAACACCTAATTCATAAATCCCTGGAAGACTGAGGGTGTGACGAGATATTTGTAGTGGCCTGTGTTACAAAGAAGCTCCCAGTAACTGCTCCAGGGCTGCTGGGACCAGAGTAAGAGGGTACCGGAACTTGACCGTCTGGGAGTTGAGAGCACAGTAGTCGATGCAGGTTTCCCATGAAGAAGAAACTTAAAACGGCAGGGGAAGTGGATGGACGGATGAATTGCTTACTGAAGACAACCTGGAATGCCTGGTATTCTGGAGAAATCTCTTGTGGTTTGGAGGTGTCATGACTCTCAATGGATATGGAACATACATCGACAAGAAGGAGGAGTTGATCTAGGTTTAACAGACTTGAAGGTTGTTCGTTTAACAGTCTTGATACAGTTAGCCAAACAGTTCTCACTCCATTGTTGCACCTCACTGGTTTTCCAGTTCACAAGAGTAGCATGATCTAATATCCACTGGCGTCCCAGGATGATGTCGGCTGTGGAACCCTCCAGCACCATAAATGAGATCCTTTCCTGGTGTAGACATCCAATGCAGAGGGTCACAGTGGGGGAACAATGATGGATGTAGCCACGGCCCAGCGGTTTTCCCAGTATGGAGTGCACATGGAGAACTTGAGGACAATGTTCCCTTTGGAGGTGAAGCTTGCGAAGTAGATTGAATGAGATGAAAGTTATTAGAATAACATCTGAAAAGGGAAAGCGAGGATATCGAATGTGGTGTATGGATATTGTATGGATAGACACGAGGGAAGGAGGTGTCCCTCTGAACCACCATATAGGCATAAACACTTGTTGATTCTGCGTTGTCACTCTGTTGGATAGGCGAGTTGAATCAATTTGCATGGGTTCTGGTGTTGGAGGGGCAACAGATGTTGTGGTTGTTGGAGGATGCAGCGCTGGTTGATCCAAGGAGCAGGCAGTGAGTCGCTGTGGGATTCGAGTCGATCGCTGGATGAAGCCCTCTAATCCAATCACGTTGTCATAGATTGCCATTTGTTGACGGATGTTGGAATTTAAACCTTGACGAAATGCAGTGATTAGGGCTGTTTCATTCCAACTGCTGACGGCTGCCAGAGTGTGAAACTGAAGAGCATAGTTGGTGACTGAAGATCTCCCTTGACAGAGCCGCTAGAGCTGATCATGCACTGAGAGCGTGTTGCATTGTTCTGTCATAAAACAGAAGAATGCAACAAGGTAATCCAAACCACAGCTTTATTGCAGCTTTTGACAGATATACTTGGATAGCAGGTGAGTGATTGGTCAACAGAGCAATGCTGAGATGAACAACAGTCTTATCTTTGTAGATTTGGATGAGCTGGTGTTGGTGAGCCAGATCCGGAGGTTTTATGCAGATGAATATTGAACGGAAGAAGGTAAGACCATGGAGGTAAGTGGTCGGGTAGCGTTCAAGAAGGAACAGCGAGACCAGACAGTGGCTGAGGTGAGCAGTTAATATAGTCTGTGCTGATTGGATGTGACAGGTGCAGGCGATCAAAACTCTGCTGACTGTGAACGAGTGGGCAGAGTGTAGGGGTCTGGTGCTGTAGATGTTGTTGACTCTGTGACAGACATACAGTGCTGTGAAAAAGTATTTGCCTTTTTTATTTTCTTTCATATTTGTCACACTTTAAATGATCATCAAACAAATTTTTATATTACACAAAGATAACCCGAGTAAATACATTGCAGTTTTTAAATGATGACTTCATTTATTAAGGGAAAAATGCTGTCTAAACTTGCCTAGCCCTATGTGAAAAAGTAATTGCCCCCTAAACCTATTAACTGGTTGTGCCACACTTGGCAGCAACAACAGCAATCAAGTGTTTGCGATATCTGGCAATGAGTCTTTCACATCGCTGTGGAGGAATGTTGGCCCACTTTTCTTTGCAGAATTGTTTAAATTCAGCCACATTGGAGGGTTTTAAGCAAGAATGGCATGTTTAAGGTCATGCCACATCATTTCAATTGGATTTAAGTCCGGACTTTGACTCAGCCACTCCAACATTTTTTTTTTGAGCCATTCAGAGGTGGACTTGCTGGTGTGTTTTGGATCATTGTCCTGCTGCATAACCTAAGTGCGCTTGAGGTCACAAATTGATAGCCGTACATTCTCCTTCAGGATTTTCTGGTAGAGTGAAGAATTCAAGGTTCCATCAATTATGACAAGTCCTTATTCCAATTATTATTTGGTCATTTTCATTTGCTTAATTTTTTTAATTAATTAGTTTTTCTCCTCCCCCATCCCATCACATTAACTGTTTGACTATGCTGTTTACTCTTTAATTGATTTTACTGGTAATTTTGCTGATGTTAATATTGGATGCATTATTGAATTGAACATTAGCCTATTTTAAATGTTTAAATAATAGATATATAGGCTAACTATTATATAACTATAAAATGGTTCTATGATAAGAGCTACAAAATGATTCTCTTCTAGGAAAAAAAAATATCTTATTAGTTTGGAACAACATGAGGTTGCGTAAATAAAGAAAGAATGTCAATTTTGTGACAAATTATTCTTTTAATGTTTGAGAAACTGTTGTTCTTCATGACACTGTCTGACTCTCAGTCGGTCTCACCTTCTACTCACGACACACACACACAAACACACACACACAGGCCAGACAATCTCTCTGTCTTGACTGGCTGAGATTAGGCACATTAATTTAATTACACATGTCTTGTTTGCACCAAATCAGATTATCATCAGGCAGTGACATCACGGATTGCTCCCTTGCTGGTACATGAAAATCTCAACAAATTTATGAAGTGTCATGGCACTCCTGGTTATTTATTTATTGTTGTTCATCTGAAGGCCTTGTTTGGCACAACCCATCTTTTACATTTATCAAGCTCCATTGACTTGATAATAGCCCCTATAAATTCCAAAGGTATCAAAGGTTTCACAATAGAACGGTTGGTTGCTTACAGCAATGCCATACATCTGGTTTACATTCATTTTCACTTTAAGGTCTGCCAGTGCAGATATATAAATTAAGAACTAATTAAAAGCCTCACAGAGCAGTTAAATGACTGTGGTGGCAGTTTCTTTTATGTTAGCTGGTTTGTCACTGCGATGCCAACACAATGAGAGAGGCAGCTGTGACGTGAGGCATGTGTGAGAAAGACTGAATGCTGATTCATCTTTAACATTGACTGGTTCAGTCTACCAGAGCAGCAGGAGAAGAACCATGCTGTGCTGCTTGGTCTCAGCTTGAAAAGCTAATATCACTGTTAGCATGTTTGTGACCAGACTCAAAAATGCCATGTAGGGAAAGTAGTATCATTGGGTAGTGGTCAAGGCAGTTCTGTTTGATGCTTAGGATAGACCTCTGATTAAATATTTCAGTGGAATGTATTTTATAATAAATGTTACATTTACTAAGTTAATTTTTTTCAGAAGTAAATTTCTAAATATTAATGGAGGTACAAGAAAAAAAGTTTCCACTAACGTTTCCAAAGATCAAAATTGTTTGTTTTAAAATGCAGTTGACAACACAAAAACTTTGTCATTTTTGGGTTTCCTCAATCTAATGCAAATTGTATACGGGTGACAATAAGTGTTTTTAATTTCCATTAAATGTTATTAGGCTGTTAAAATAAGGGCTTCTGAGAAAAGATTGCTGGATATGCTAAAGTTTGTGAGGTTTGTGGCATTGTGTTTTAATAAAAGAATTGTGTACTGTAGCAGTCAGACTAGTGTCTTAAAGTTAGCAAATGTCTTTAAAGCAAATGCACTACTTTCCAAAGTTTGGGGTTATTATTATTATTTATTTTTATTTTTAAAGAAAATTAATACTTTTATTCAGCAAGCATGCATTAAATCGATCAAAATGACACTTATCATATAAAAGATTTCTAATTCAAATTATTTTGAACTTTCTTGTTAATTAAAGAATCCTGAAGAAAAAAATTCGTTTTGATATTATCACAAAATTGTTGATAATAAGAAGTGTTTCTTGAACAGCCAAAACTGGAGTAATGGCTGCTGAAAATTCAGCTTTGCCAACACAGAAATAAATTACATTTGAAAATGTATTAAAATAGAAAATAGTTGTTTTAAACTCTAATATTATTGTTTTACTGTATTTTGAAGCAAATAAATGCAGCCTTGGTGAGAGTAAGATACTTAAGAAAAATATAAAAAATACTTACCGACCCCAAACTTTTGTATGGTAGTGTATATACTGCTTTGTTATTTCTGTGTTGAAATTGACTTTGTTGCAGAATCAACTGTAATATGTGCCGGATTTTCTGCTATATTTTATTAATGTTATGATTAGGACCTCACTGACTTTGGTTTGGAACAACATCTTCCAATAAACCTGAATTTGTCGGACTAGCAATCATATCACAGGTGCATTCTCTGTGGAAAGTATTTTTGTAAGTATATTGGGTGAAAATGGGGCTTAATCGGTGTCTTGGACACCCATCCTGTTATTATGCAGTAACATTAAGCATTTCATTATGAAAACACCCACATATTGGCACATTGCAGTTGAGTGTGTGTTCATATACTGCATGTGTGGGACAGAACTTGTACATGAATTAATGCATGTGTGATGTGAGCATGTGTTTTAATTGTGTATGCCTGCACAATTATATGCCGTCATTGTTCTGTGTGAGCAATGTGTATGTGGCAAGTGCATTGGTGTGTGTGCGTTTACTTGCTTGTAGGAATCCTCATGGAAGGGTGTAGGTGTTTGTAGCTATTTGAGTACTGAATTTAGCCCAGCTGGAGTCAGGAACGGGGACACCATGGCCACAGCCTGTCCAGATGGTCCTCCACCCAACCACGCAACTGACTGGCCAATTCTTCCCCCATAAGGCTCTGAACTCGCCTTTAGTTCAGAACCCTTTAGTATAGAACATACTGGGTATTTAAAGATGCATCAGTAACACTTTATTTTAAGGACCAATTCTCACTATTAACTAGTTGCTTATTAGCATGCATATTACTAGCATTTTGACTCTTTATTAGTACTTATAAATCACATATTCATACCTTGTTCTGCATGACCATATTTTAGATCCCTTAATCCTACACCATACCTAAACTTAACAACTAACTATTAATAAGCAGCAAATTAGCAGTTTGTTCAGGGAAAACTCTTAGTTAATAGTGAATATGTGTTCCCTTTTCCAAAGTGTTACCGATGCATCCTTTGATGTTGTTTTTCTTGGTCTTGAATCGTAAACCGACAAGTTTGTTGGATGAAAGTTATGTGCTGTTTGAGTTTTGCAACACGATTTTCAAACATTCAGGCCACCAGTTGATAGTTTCATTATTAGGCTGGGCATTGAATGATGGCAATACAAAAATAGCTCATTAAAGAAATGATGAGGTCTGTCCTATTCTTAGCAAGGATGATTTTTCTGGCTTGGAGAGTTCAGTGTTAGCTAAAAAGAGTAGATCACCCAAAACTGAAAATGTACTCACCCTCAGGCCACCATAGAAGTAGTTGAGTTTATTTCTTCATCGGAAAAGATTTTGTGAAATTTAGCATTACATCACTTGCTCACCAGTGGATCCAGTGAATGGATGCCGTCTGAATGAGAGTCCAAACTACTGATAAAACATCACAATAATCCACAAGTAATCCACATGACTCAAGTCCATCAGCATCTTGTGAAGGGAAAAGCTGTGTTTGTAAGAAACAAATCCGTCATTAAGATGTTTTTAACTTCAAACCATTCCTTCCGGCTAAAATATGGGTTCTCTATCCATAATATTGCTTTCTCCAGTGAAAAAATGGTCTTGTCTGAATCAGGAGAGAAATATACACAGACCAAGCACCATTTATAAGCAAAAACAGTTCTGAAAAAAATATGTTGATGGATTTGGTGTGATTTGGATTTGGTGTTTCTCTGCACTGGACGAAGCCGTATTATGGATTAGGGACTTGTACTCTCATTCTGACAGCACCCATTCACTGCAGAGGATCCATTGATGAGCAAGTGATGTAATGCTACATTTCTCCAAATCCGCTCTGATGAAGAAGCAAACTCATCTGCATCTTGGATGGCAAGAGAGTGAGTACATTTTTAGTATATTTTCAATTTTTGGTGAACTATTCCTTTTAACATTGCTAGATTTATGTGTAGTAACATTTTATCCACACTTTATATGCAAATATCTGTGTATAAATGTATTAGCATGCATATTTTTGTCATTTTACAAATTACAAAGTTAGTTTTAGTGACATGAGTGTACATTAATCTTGTTTTAATAAACATAAAACTGTATCAGGATCAGAAGTTCATGCTTCAATTTTTAACAGATTCGGAAGTTGCCTTCTCATGGTGACATGCTGACAAATGGCTGATCTTCTTTGGTCTCTAATCTAATAACAGTCCTGGGCTTTCAAATGGACAGAGCTGTGCATGTATTGGATGGAAGCTTGCAGAAAGCCACGTGCAGGCATTAAATATTGAATACATTTTGCTTGAGGTTTATTTGGCATGGTTGGTATGATTACAATTATGAGATATTTTGGCACTATTTTTGTAATGGTGAAGGTCAGATACGGGTTGATCTTGTGACAGGGAGGAAGAGTGATTGGAATGTCAGTGTAAATGCATTAAAATGTTTTTGTCTTACAGTTGGATAATCCTGATGAACAGGCTGCCCAGATCAGAAGAGAGCTGGATGGACGACTTCAAATGGCTGATCAGTTCACAAAAGTAAGTAATCCCATTTTAAACAGTTACACAAGAAGCATACTGTAATTTTCAGGCTGATAGAGTAGCCTATTCTAAGACCCAAATGTCCCAATGTCCTGTTTTAGCCCTCTTGGCCACAGTTGTTTTTCTCTCTTTAACTCCTTGAATAGGCTGGCAGGTTCCCCAAGTTTGTGTCCAGGGACATGGAGGCCATGTACATTGAGGAGCTGAAGTCATCAGTGAACCTGCTGATGGCCAATCTGGAGAGCATGCCGGTGTCTAAAGGAGGAGAGTTTAAACTGCAGAAGCTCAAGAGAGGCCATAACACCTCCATCATTGACATGGGCCAGGAGGACGAGAATCAGCTCTCCAAGTCTGACGTAGTTTTGTCTTTCACACTGGAGGTACTTCTTCTTTCTTAACGTTTCTTAATTGGATCAAATTATGTTACAGTTATAAAGCCTCTTGCCACTCTAAATAACCATTTGGATTGGATTCAGGTTCTGAACATCTCTGAGAGGCACTTTGAGTCATTTCTGGTACCGAACTCTCCTTGTTGGACAAAAGGACAAAATAAAAGAGAAGAGAAAATAATATACATGCAGATACTCAGATATTCCAATTGAGATATTGTTAGATGTCTCAAAGGACCACTAAGAAAAACAAATTTACTCTTTTTTTTTTCATGTTTGAAAAACACAGACGTTTCATTCATACACGAGTAAAAACACAAAGTACACCTGTGAAACACAAAATTCCCCAACTGAATAGGGTTTAAGAGTAAAACGCAACCTGCATGAAAGATCAGAGTTCAAAATTTGGGCTGTTGTTACCCAGTGGTTAAAGATCTTGGCTGGTAGCTCAAATGTTGCAGCTTCGAACCTGTGCAGTTTCAGTATTTCAAGTAATATTGCATCAAATATTGTTTTTTTGAGTTCTCTCACAAATTTGTCTTACCCATTATTTTTGGCTTTGCTTCAGATATTTTTTATAGCACTGAGCTTTCCAGAATACCACATCTCATTGCCCACACTTAAGAAAATAAAAGAGAATTTATAAGAGAGAATTTACTGAAAGAATTAAAAGAGAATTTATACAGGCATATGAAACAAATGCAAACGCAACATTGTCTTTTTCCTTTTCAGCACCATCTTGTTGTAGCTTGTGATTTGATAGAAATTGATCTGATCATCAGTACGCAACAATGTCAAGATGAAATAATTGAATCTGTGATGGTCTTGACATTCATCACTGGCTTGATGTAGGATTTCTGTGTTTCCCTTTTATCGGGTTCAAATTTGCACAGCCATTGCTTTGAATATCTCATTACAGCATGTTGCATATCAACGTAAAATATTACAGGCCATGTTGGTGCATTAGCAATATATTGGTCTTTGATTTGCAGAAAGGGACAAATTGAAAATGTCACCTTCTGTTCATCATGCAGGTTTAAAAGAGGACAGGAGAATTCTGAATTTATGAGCAGCAGATAAGTCTGTGTGTGTGTGTGTGTGTGCGTGTGTGTAGACAAGTCTTACTTAGCACAAACCAGACAGAAAATCCTGAGTGCATGGCACTGACAACCTGCTATAAAGCTAGCTTTAATCAAGTGACAGGATCTGAGAGGAGCTATTCCCTGAAGAATGGGGCAGTAAAACCATGTGATGTATGTCGTGTGTTAACAACACGTTCCCCTTTCACTGATACCTAGGTGATGACGGCTTTATGTGACACATCTCACATCAGTTTTAATCTTGCTTTTACCCTGATCCTAGTTGTATGTATTCAGTTTCAAAATGATTCAAAGTGGTGGGTTGTTTTGTCTGTAATACGTCCCTTTCTACCATTTTGATTAATTTATGCAGATTTGCAGACCATTTACAAGCATTATAGCTGAACATTATATCATTGGCAGAGTAATAAGCCAATCATATTGTGACTCTTCATGTGACTTTTTTTTTTTACCTCACACAATTTAGGATCTATATAAAAAAAATGAATGATTTATACATTTTTTTACAATATTATTATTATATTAATATTTAAAATTTGTTGTAATGTTGGTTTGTTTTATTTTTGTACTGTCAGTTTAATTTTAGAAAAGGCATTGTCTACTTTACTTTCTTGGAGAAATGAGCCTTTGTCTCCTTTACTTTCTTGATAAAATCTTACAAAATACCAAATTGGTTTTGTTGTTATGGTCTATATGGTTGGATAACGTTTCACATTTTTTTAGGAGTCGTCTCTATAGTTGTCTTCTTTTTTTCCCCACAGGTGGTGATTATGGAGGTACAGGGTCTAAAGTCTTTAGCACCAAACCGGATTGTTTACTGCACCATGGAGGTGGAAGGCGGACAGAAACTTCAGACTGACCAGGCAGAGGCCTCCAAACCAACGTAGGTTTTGCTGAAATTTCTGGTCAAGCATTATGTGTATTCCCTGCATCAACATTATACTGAATACAGCTTCACTTCTCAGCAGAAGTTCAAGCACTGAAAAAGTTTATAAACATTATCATTTTTTAGAGTCTTGAAGCCTTGAAAGCTGCTGTCTGGTGTTAAATCAGTCAATGTACACTAACCTTCACTAACCTGTTTAAGTTTGATTGCTTGTCTTCATGCATACACTGAACTGAACTGTTCATGTAATTCCGAGCTGGAGGAATTTAATCTCAAATCCCATCAATTGCTGTTTGCTGAAGTTGTGTGTGTGTGTGTGTGTGTGTGTGTGTGTGTGTGTGTGTGTGTGTGTGTGTGTGTGTGTTATTTAGCTCATTACATGATCAGTTGATCTTATTATTGTGTACACAGTAGGCCCATTCAGTTTGTGGTGAGATGTAATGCTTAATGATGAAGTAACAATTGTGGGCTTGTAATCAACACTTACACGAAAACCGTACGCTGATCGCATTACTCAACTAGACTTATCACATTTGTTTGTGTGTGAGGAGACTGATTCAAGGGTAAGAGAGAGAGGAAACACCAAACACACATAAGCAGAAAATCAAATTCTCACACTTTTCACTGAACATGCTTCACCCACTCATCTGGTCAGCTTACACTCACACTGATTTTTGTCACATTTCTGGAATTGTAAATGATTTCTTTTGTCGTGGAACAACATCTCTTGTTAATGAAAGTTCCCTTTAAATTATCATCTTACTGCAAAATTACCTTGAGTTCACTCTGAAACATGAGCAGTCAACAGTCAATAAAAACCTGTTTCTACTTCAGAGTATAACTTTATATCTCACAATGTGACTTTATGTCTTGCAATTGCACCTTTGTTTCTTTTATCTGAGCTTGTATCTTGCAATGTTACATTTTATATCTCACAACATGACTTTATATCTCACCATTGTCTTTCTCATAATTGATGGTTGTCTCACAGTTTGACTTTATATCACACAATATGACTTTATATTTTGTAATTTGACTTTATATATCACAATTGCAACTTTTTTTATAACTGACTGTTATCTCACAATGTGACAATTTCGCAATCTCGCAATATGAATTTTTTCTCTCACATTGTGACTTCTAACTCACAACGTGACTATAATTTGTAATTTGAGTAGATGTCACAATTGCGACTTTATCGTAACTGACTATATCTTGTAATGTGACTATCTCTGGCAATTGCAACTTTTTTCTCATAACTGACTTGTATCTCACAATGTGACTTTTTATCAGTATGACTTTTATCTCAGAGTGTGACTTTATTTCTTCTAATCTGACTATATCTCACAATTGAGATTTTCTCATAACTGACTTTATATTTCACATTACAGTTTACAAAATACAGTCAGTATAGTAAATATCATTCAATTGCAACTGTTTTTCATAACTGACTTTATATCTCACATTGCAATATCTCGTAATGTGACTATATATGCCAGAGTTGCGATTTTCGCATAGCTGACTTCATCTCTTAATGTGACTCTCTTGCAATTCCGACTTTTTCAACTTTATATTGTATCTCACAATGTGACTTTACAATTTAAAACAATTTACAGTTTACAGTTGTTAACATGTCACAATTGCGACTATTTCTTATAACTGACTTTATATCTCGCAATTGCGACTATTTCTTATAACTGACTTTATATCTCGCAATTGCGACTATTTCTTATAACTGACTTTATATCTCGCAATTGCGACTATTTCTTATAACTGACTTTATATCTCGCAATTGCGACTATTATAACTGACTTTATATCTTGCAATTGCAACTATTTCTTTATAACTGACTTTATATCTTGCAATTGCGACTTGGTTTCTCATAACTGACTTTATATCTCACAAGTGTGACTTTTTATCTCACAAAGTGACTTTATATCTTGTAATATGACTTTATCTCACAATTGTGATTTTCTCATAGCTTCCTTTATATTTCCCAGTGTGACTTTACAATTTACAATTTACAATTGTAAATATCTTGCAATTGCAACTTTGCTTCTTATAACTGACTTTATATCTCTCAGTGATTATATCTTGTAATTAGACTTTATATCTTGCAGTTTTGATTTTCGCATAGCTGACTTTATATCTTGCAACTCTATCTCGTAATGTGTCTCTCTTGCAATTGCATTTTTTTCTCATAACTGAATTTACGGTATCTCAATGTGACTGACATTACAGTTTGCAACAGTTTACATTGTAAACATATCACAATTGTGACTCATTTTCTTATAACTGACTATATCTTCCAATTTTGGCTTTGTCTCTGACTGACCTTTTTCTCACAGTGGGATTTTTTTTTATCTCAGTGTGACTTTTATATCACAATGTGACTTTATATCTTGTAATTTTGACTTTACAGTATGTCTTGAATCTTAAAATTTCTCGTCACAGTGTGACCTTATATCATGCAATGTGTCTTTATGTCTCACAATTATGACATTGTTTCTTATTATTGTAACTTTATATCTCATTTTTATTTTAAACTATCTCACACTTGCCTTTTTTTACTATGAGGCAGAAAACCAACATCCATAGTCCAAAACTTTAATAACTTATTTTATTTTTTCAAGGCGAAGCATTGCAAGCATTACCACAGGGGCTTGATTGGTTTTGTGCAGTACAATTAAATTGAGTGTGTAAATGAGAACGTCAGAATGTGACAGTGAGAGATTGATGATGTAAAATGCCTAGTCAACACTATCAATTATGACCACAGTCTGCAAAGATGTATACTGCATAGCCTGACATACAAGACTGTTGATGAGCCTAGGCTTTTGCCCACAATTTCACTGAGGTCACATCATACAGTCTGACAAGCAACAATTGTAAAAGACAGAAAAGATATCATGGTATACAGGTGACTTTACACAGGCACACAGACACACACACACACACACACACACACACACACACACACAAACACAAACAAACACACACACACACACAAAACAACAAACAAAAATGCTCATATCCACTCTCTTTCCATTGAATCTACACAGTTGCTCAGATCAACAAGCTCTCACATGCACACACATAATGCTGTAATGCTAAAAGCCTGCTGGGTCTCAGGGGTAGAGCCGTGTGAGGATAGATGAGAGGGCATTTGGGAAAGCGAAAGAATGATGGGAAACTCTTGAGAGACATGCGTTCTGTGCCTGTCTGATCAGACACCTTAAGACCATAGGGATTGATCCCAAAACATCTCATTAATTAAAGCACATATGTGCAGTTGTGAGGATTTGAGTGAGAACAACAAGGAAGTAGATTAAAAAAACAGGAAAAAAAATAGCTGCTGTTTGAAAGCCTCCAAGTCTATAAGGGGGCTACAAAGACCTGTCTTGAAGTAGCTTTTGCTTTCATAGCTGCACTTTCATGAAATATGAAAGGGGAGTGGTTATGATGAATGAAAATGCAATTTTTCAAGTCATATGTGCATTTGAATCTGATCATGTCTACCAGATTGGTCCTGTGTTTGGATTTGAGTACTCGGATTGTAGGATGTTCTATTCAGGCAATGGATTTTAGTGATTGAATGCTGCCGTGACCCCCTGTTCAACCAGACTTACATAAAATAATAAGAAAATTAAAGGGTTGTTGTCAGTAGGTCTTGTATCAACCTGCATTTGTTATAGGGAGGCAGAACATTTGACTTTAGATGCTCTTAACTGGTGGGTCATGACCCAAAAATGGGTGGCAGTTTTGTTCTAAAAGTGTTACGGACAGCAGGGAAAACAAAAGCCAATACTAAATGCTGCTAACCGTATAATTTTGCATAGTTAAGAAAAATAACTGTGCTTAACAAGGAAAAAGAGAAAATGCTACCAATATCTGTCCGATTGAATTCACACTGCCGATTTATCTGTCACTTGGCAGCCATATTATGCATATGGGAGCGTGGACAGGTGAACAGGCTATCATAATGAATAAAACCTTAAAGCAAAAACCTTAAACCTTGTTTTACATCACAGCTCAAGTATGACAGATGGAGCCATGTTGTTTCTTTATTAATAACTTTCCATTTTTTTATATATATATACAGTGGGTACGGAAAGTATTCAGACCCCCTTAAATTTTTCACTCTTTGTTATATTGCAGCACATGATCATTCATATATGCTTCGAACAGAAGCCTTTTGTGATTTGTAAAGAAGGCAGTAGTCTTATATGTGACTGTTTCTGCTCTATTGTGTCACTGTGGTGTCGCTCCAGGCGCTGTGGATTACGTAACTCCGATAGCTTTGCTGAGAAGTGTTTTACAGTGTGTGTGTGTGTGTGCACTTTGTTACAGTGTGTTATATAAATAATAATAATAATAATAATTCATTACATTTATATAGCGCTTTTCTAGGCACTCAAAGCGCTTTACATTGTCAGGGGTATCTCCTCATCCACCACCAGTGTGCAGCATCCACCTGGATATATAGAGCAGTAATAGATCAGGGTTTCCTTACCACGTGTTTTGGGCTTTTAATGTAATGAACCTCTGGCCACATTTAGCAGGCCAGATTTTGTGGGTCAGTGTATATTTGTATTTTTGTGGTATACTTAGGATCTATGTTCAGGCTCTATTTGCCAATCACATGTGACTCACTCACTCCCTTTTTTTTTTTTTTTTTATAGATTTTTTCCAGTAGACAGGTTAGAATAAAGATCTAGAGATGCTCAAAATCTTATTTGGTGTATCTTTCTATCTGATTTTGTTTATTGTTCAAGTTAGACATATCACATGCATTTTTCTCAGCAGATTGATTCTTCTTTTTTTAATCATGTCAAGAGAGGATTGCTGGACCAGGGGCACATGGACTTGGTCAGTTTTTGGTGTTTACAGTTTGACTGAAGCTCAAAAGTGAGAAATGAAAACAGCATTTAGAAGTCAGTCACATTAGGCATCCTAAAATATTGATATGGTGCATATAGAAATGTTAGCTCGTGTACTGCCACCTGCTGGCTATATTAGTAGTAGTAGTATATTAGTAGCAGCACTGTGAATTTCATTTACATGCAAATTAATACAAATATAAAAATATATGGCTCACTCTCTGGCAACACTGATTTGGCAACTTCTGACATTTTAGTAATGTATTTCTAATTGTAAATTGTAAACAGTGTAATTTTTAGGGAATTTATTGTTTAAGAATGAAGCATAAATTTTTCACACACACACACACACACACACACACACACACACACACACACACACACATTTTTAGGGAATTTATTGTTTAAGAATGAAGCATAAATTTTTCACACACACACACACACACATTTACAGCTTGTGGTCATATCAGTGTTATCAGACAGCTGTTCTGTACCAGGTGGAAGATCTGATGCCAGATTGTTATGAGGACATTTACATTCAAGTTTTACCAACTTTACCTAGCTATCTAGCTATAAAAGACTAACTGAAACCAAAACACTACCCCAAAAACTCTGCATTAATAGAATTACAACAAAACAATTATTTATTTTATGTATGAATAATGGTACCTTAGAGCAGTGGTTCCCAACCCTGGTCCTGGAGGCACCCTAACACTGCACATTTTGCATGTCTCCTTTCTCTGATGCACCAATTTCAGGTCTTGAAGTCTCTACTAATGAGCTGATGACCTGAATCAGGTGTGTTTGATTAAGGAGACATGCAAAATGTGCAGTGTTGGGGTGCCTCTAGGACCAGGGTTGGGAACCACTGCCTTAGAGGACATATTCAATAGAAGGGTTATATATATAGAAAGAAGGTTTATATATAGAAAGGTTTATATATAGAAAGAAAGAAAGAAAGAGAGAGAGAGAGAAAGCGAGAAAAAGAAAGAAAGAAAGAGAAAGAAAGAAAGAAAGAGAAAGAAAGAAAGACTTTAATTCTGCAAAGACACATGAAATTGATGAAAGATGACAGTCAGGAACATTACATTGTTATAGAAGATTTCTGTTAAAAAAATGCTGTCCTTTTGCATAACAACCATTTTCAACAAAGATAATAATAAGAAATGTTTCTTAAGCACCAAATCAGCATATTAGAATGATTTCTGAAGGCTCATGTGACTCTGAAGACTGGAGTAATGATGCTGAAAATTCAACTTCGCAATCACAGGAATAAACTGAATTTAAAAATATATTAAAACAGTTATTGTAATATTATTTCACAGTATTACTGTTTTACTGTATTTTGGTCAAATAAATGCAGTCTTCTTAGTGTGCATAGATAGATAGATAAATAGATACTAAACAGCAGTTCACAGTTCACATGCTGTGCCCCCTGCAGCCTTCAAGTACACAGCAAGTTCCACTAACGTTTTCCATGATCTTGTATTGATGGCATTCTTGCTAACAGCACTTATTGTTACTTCCAACGAGTTTGTTTCAACGCCATGAGCCAAATATGCATCAGACATCTCCCCTGAGACGCTGATGTGAAGGAAGGTTGAATGGCTCTATACACCAACACAGCAAACAAACATACACAAGCATACATAAGACACAGCGTCCACGTACCCTCAGCCTCACCCCAGGCATTCTAGAGGGAGCCAGGCTCAGAGGGGGTTGCCATGGAGATTTACTGCACTGTGTTCCCCATGTGCACTGTGGCCAGATGATTGCCCCCCTCATCTCAAGGGATCACAGCACACACACACACACACACACACACACACACACACACACACTCACACACACAGACACACACATGCATCACAAATACTTTCATGTACGCACAAATGCACACACACAGTGCATTGCCAGACAAGCCAACAAAGCTGCAGTACTTGTCCTGTTGATTCAGCCTTTCTCCACAAAATAAAAGGTATTTATGTATGTAGACAAGCTCTTTTTTTTAGCTTGTTATTGGATTTTTGCCATTTCATTAATAGGTACAGAAGGACATATTCAGTTCTATGTCTCCTACATAGGCACCACTTCTTAGTGTGTATTAACCACCAAGCCTCTGGAAAAAAAGAAAATATTTTCAGCATATACAGATCAAAGTTTTTCTATGTTCTTCAATGCAGATACATTTTTGTTACCTTTGCACAATTTGATTACATTTAGCTCAGTTATTTTGGAAAGATTCGT
This sequence comes from Sinocyclocheilus anshuiensis, assembly GCF_001515605.1. Classification (NCBI taxonomy): domain Eukaryota; kingdom Metazoa; phylum Chordata; class Actinopteri; order Cypriniformes; family Cyprinidae; genus Sinocyclocheilus; species Sinocyclocheilus anshuiensis. Next base: position 1,195,572 of record NW_015544201.1, read on the forward strand.
AATCATTTAGGAAAATATACCATTTAAAAGATTGGGGTCGGTAAGATTTTTTAAAATGTTGCTTATGTATGTCGAGGCTGCATTTATTTGACCAAAAATACAGTAAAAACATCAATGTTGGAAATATTAATTAATTAATTAATTTATTTTTAAAGAATGGTTTCTGTTTGAACATATTTAAAAATTTGTAACTTTTTTATGTGACGGCAAGGCTGAATTTTCAGCAGCCTACTCCAGTCTTCATCATCTAATACGCTGATTTTGTGCTCACGAAACATTTCTTATTATTATCAGTATTGAAAACTGTTGTGCTACATAATATTTTTTTGTGGAATTTTTTTTCAGGATTCTTTGAATAGAAAGTTCAAAAGAACAGCATTTATTTTAAATTATACACGTCTTTACTGCCAATTTAATACATCCTTGATAAATAAAATGATAAATGTCATAAATAAATAAATAAAAAAGACCCCAAGCTTTTGAGTCAAAAGCACAATTGAAGAACAGTTTTCACTATAGTCGAATATTATACATCAATTATCAAATAATTGAAATACTATATAATCAAAAATAATGCATCAACCTTTACAATAACAGCCTCAAAATGTAATTTTAAGAAAATAATGTGCAGTTTATTATTGATCCAATAAAAAAACTAAAGGATAGCATCATGTCGACAAACTAACCCAAAAAGGTGTTAAAGGGATAGTTCACCCAAAAATGTTTCTGTCATCATTTACTCACCCTGAAGTTGTTCCAAACCTATATGAGTTTATTAAGATATTTTGAAGAATATGGGTAACCAAACAGTTGACAGTGGCCATTGACTTCCATAGTATGGGGGGGAAAATACAATGGAAATCAATGGTTTCGTTACTAACATTCTTCAAAATGCCTTCTTTTGTAATCAACACAAAAAAATTAACTTATACAGGTTTGGAACAAATGGAGGGTGATTTAATAATGACAGAATTTTCATTTTTGGTTGAACTATCCCTTTAAGTAGGCTGTGAAATATGCTTTAAAGAAATGCATATCATGATTCTGTGTGTGTGTGTGTGTGCGTGTGTGTGTGCAGAGATGGTCTCTGTAACATGTTGTTGTTGTTGTTGTTGTTGTTATCATTATTATAATAGTCATCGTAATTGATTATGAAATCTAGGCATACAATTTTCATCTTATTCATGTAGTTTTACACTCCTAGTTGCAAAACCAGTTTGAAAACCACTGATTTAATCTCTCTCTGTATTGTTTAGTTGGGGTACTCAAGGAGACTTCACCACCACTCACCCACTTCCAGCTGTAAAGGTGAAACTCTTCACGGAGAGTACAGGAGTGCTGGCATTGGAGGATAAAGAGCTGGGACGGGTCAGACACACACACACACACACACACACACACACACACTGAACCCATCACAGCTCATTCTAGCCTATACTCTTTAAGCAGTCAGCACTGATCTGAGCTCAGTTCCGAGCTCAGAGGTGATCGGTACTAAAATGGTTTTGCTAAGCTCTCCGAAATGAGCAGCCCCCCTGCTTGCCTGTAGCTGTTCTAATGGATTTGATCCAATGCTGAGTCAATGAGGCATAGAGTCTCTCTATTCCCCTCTCTCTCTCTCTCTCTCTTTTCTCTCTCTCTCTATCACTCATTCTCTCTAAACAATAAGCCTGCACTGATATAAAAACAGAAAGATAAGGTGCTGATGTCGGCTCTTATGCAAATGATAGATGACTTCAAAGTGAAGTGAGAGATAGAGAAAATAATGGGATCCGATGTGCGATGAATCAGAACACTGGTGGGAACAGATATTACTGGAAAGCTGCAGTGTCCCACTTTTCCCAACTTTCCTATTTGAGCTAGATATGCAATATATACAGTATGTATGACCACTGATGAAAATTTCAAATGATATTATCAGCATAAAAGTGAAAAGTTAACATGAATATCACGTATTAGTATTTGGTATGTCCCCCTTTACTTTAATGGCAGAATTTTAAATATTTCCTATACATTTTACATATATATTTTTTATATATATTTTTATAATATACGTGTAATCTTTATGTATGTATGTATATATATATATATATATATATATATATATATATATATATATATATATGTATGTATATAACACACACACACACACACACATACACATACATATATATACTTTAAAAAGCAAAAATAATATATATATTCCTAGAATTTCAATGTTGTTTCACACTATATTTTTAAGTTAAAAAATTAAAAAAATAATATCTGCCATAATGTGATTCCAGGTTGTGTTGCATCCAACACCCAATAGTCCCAAACAATGTGATCTCCATAAAATGACTGTTGCCAAAGGTTGCCCAGATGACCTGAAGATCAAATTGGCTGTCCGTATGGACAAACCACAGAACATGAAGCACTGTGGGTAAGTACTTGGTCACTTAGACATACTCATCATTTTAATTTCTGATTTCAGTAAATTCTACACTGACTTAAAACTGAATAGATTTTAGTAAGTTGTTGAATAGATTCAACATGCACAGACTCATTTCTCATTTCAACCTATTTCACCAACACTGAAAGGCAACAGTTACTTACAACTCTCTGTCTGGTCCAATGAACATCTGGCCTCAACACTTTTTCGGATCTTTTGGCTCCATCTAGTGGACAGAGTAACAAATTATTAACTACTGAAGTGACCTTGAGATCTGTACAGAAAATCATGTACAATATATGTGGATTTATTTTACAATATAAATTTTGTAATATATATATATATATATATATATATAGAGAGAGAGAGAGAGAGAGAGAGAGAGAGAGAGAGAGAGCTAAGTGCTATGCATATATATTTTTTAAATATACATTTTTAAAACAATAGATTATAAAAAATTATAAGACATGAATAAATATAAAATAATCGTTTAAATTTTATAACAATAATAAAATTAAATATTTTTTAAACTTAAAAAAAAAAAAAATGTAATAGGGGTCATTTACTTCTATTTATCATCAGATCAGTCATTGTAATGTCCTAAAAATAGATATTGAGATCTGCCTTTGCCTAAAGTGCAATTTACTGTTTTCGCCATTAGGGGGAACTAAAACTACACCTGAACATCCACATCTGTTTCTTCGCTTGCATTAAAACTCACACTACTTTCTGAGGGAAGACTCATAGGTCATCCTCTATAAAGTTGCATTATGTATTTGCATTCTTTTAGATTTTTTTTATTTTAAATATACACTCAAGCAATATATACTATATAACAAATCTCAACTGCCTGATTCTTGCCAGCTCATTTTATAAAATGACTATTTTATAGTCCAACTATATCCGCATATATGCAAGTGTACTTTTGAATGGCGATATATATAATATATATAAAATATCCACAGCTTGATTGCTTGTATTGTTCCAAAATGTAAACTATGTTATCTAAATGTGACTATAAGGTATGAAGATATTAAAAAAATATATAATTATTAACAGCACAATTTTCTTTAATGCTGCTTTGAAACAATGTGTACAGACTTGAAGGAAATAATGTCAAATATTTTATTTGATTTCATTTAAAATAACTGTATATATCATCCTTGATTACTCAACACATTTTTAGTGTTATAGCTGTATTGTCTTAGCTGTAGCAAATGTTTTCTTACTTTTATTTTGAAAAGAACTATAGCTCATCGTTAAATAATCAGACACCTATTTTGCCTGTTTATAGCATATTAATGTCTTCTCAGTGCATTTTTGAGTAACTTATTTTTTATTTTTGTTCACATTTTTGTAAATGTTTATATTTCTGTATGTTGTATGTGTTTAAAACATATTTTACATTTTTTTAACATATATTTATGATGTTAAAATATCCCTGTCGTAATTTATTACATTTGAGTTACTCTGTGATGCAAAGTCAGAGAGAAAGGCAACAGTGGCCCATTATCACCCAAATTAAGAACAACACATCAAGCATGCTATATCTTGACACTGTGATGCAACACCTGCTCTACATCTGTTCACAGTTACCTTTGGGCCATTGGGAAAAACCTGTGGAAAAGATGGAAGAAGAGGTTCTTCGTCTTGGTGCAGGTATGTGCTTTTTCACCTTGGTGTCACTTCTAATGAGACTGTTTCCTCCCCTTTTGATTCAGATTTTTTTATCAAGTGCTGTGCATTTCCATTTCCATTGTATGTGTCAAAACTGCTTCAGTGAAGTAGACTAGATTCACGGCTCTTTCTGATCGAGCACTGTGTCAGGTACTTCGATGGAGCCTTTTGTATATCTGTCTCTATTTTTTGCTGTTCAGTTAGCTCCTCTGTGGTGGGTTATAACATGTCTGAGAGCTAAAAGTTGACAAGCGGCTTGACATAGTAAAGGACCAGCACTCGCAGCTAAAAGAGCCCACATCACACGCCCACCAGTCGCTCGCAGCTATGGCTACAGCAAGTGACAAACAACAGTCAATACACTGACATTATTTATTTACCTTAGTGTTTGTGTGCATGTGTGTCTGTGTTCTTGTGTGCATGCAAGCGAAAAACATTACACGTTGCCCCGTTTGTGTTTTAGAATGTCAGTGTGGGTAAGAAAATATGCCAGAATGCGTTTTTTGTGTCCGTGCTTTGTTTTGTTTTTTTTGTTTGTTTGTTTGATTTTGTTGGTTTCACACTTTGTATTTGTTTGTCTCCTTTCTGCTTTTTGTTGTTTCTTCTCCGTTGATCTCGTGTTAAATCCTTTGTAAGTATTCACACAAACGTCAACACATCCATTTGTCTAGTCCTCATCTCGTAAATGTGAATGTTAACATAAACATACACGTAAACTCCAGAATACGTCATGGCAATTTGAACGTTTTATTTAGATTAAAAAAAATATATAAAATGTATTATACCGCAGTTCAGTATATTTCTGAAATAATTTATTTATTACTTTATTTAACACCTTAATATCTGTTATTAACATCATTGTATCCTTTTTCTTATCTATCAATATTAATATTTTATATACACTACTGTTCAAAAATGGGGGGGGGGGTAAGATTTTGTAATGCTTTTGAATGAAGTTTCTTATGTTAACCAAGGCTATATTTACAATTAAATATATTTCAAAATAAATTCTGAAATTTATATCCACAAAACAGAATTTTCAGCAGCCATTACTCCAGTCTTCAGTGTCACATAATCCTTCAAAACTCATTCTAAAATGCTGATTTGGTGCTCAAGAAACATTTCTTCTTATTATCAATGTATATCAATAAATATACATTTCAAAATAACAGCATTTTTAATTTGAAATATAATCTTTTATAACAGTATTTACTGTCACTTTTGATCAATTTAATGCATCCTTGCTGAATAAACCTATTGAAAAATAAATATACTAAAATGTATTTGAAGTATATTTAAGTCATGCTAAATATACTACAAATACATTTACATTTTTATGTACTTAACAAAAATACCCTGCAATTGTACTTTTAGTATACTAAACTGGTATACTTAAAGTCTGCTAAATTGGAACAACTACTTTTGTACCTAATGCACTTTAATTGTGCAGAAGTTGTGCTGAGGTCCAACTGAAGTATATTTGATTGTGCTAAAGTGGAACTATTGCAAGTATACTTTAGGTACACTTTAAATATTTTGCATTTAAAGACCAATATTATTCAAAGATCATACAATCCTCATCAATAGTGACATTAAAACACATTTTAGACTCAATATTAAGAAATGTGTATTGTGCACAAGTAGTACTCCAGATAAAGTTTAACTATAATTTTTAAATTAGTAAGTCTCCAGCTATACGTCAGTAAATATGTTTGAACTATGTTTAGTATGAAATAAATGCATTTTAAATATATTACTTTTTTACTAGCAAAAGTATTAATTTAACTAAATATTTTGTATGCTAGAAGTGCTGTCAGTGGCTGGCCAGCGTTTGATTGACACTCTGAATGATTCTATGTAAATGCCCCTGCATTTAATGTGGGGTTTGTGTTACAGGGTGGGTGTGAGTTCACTGTTGCATTATTCATAGATTATTACCACACCACGTAGACCATTTAGGGCTCCAGTTTGACACAGTCTGGCTTTGAAACAAGGTGTCACGAAAAAGTGATGACAGAGTTCCCCGTGGCTCCACCCTGCCATTTCATTTCTTCGGTGTTGCTTAAGTCTATGAATACGGAAAAGTCTTATCTATTATAACATCTCTATACTTCATAGAGCACTGATAGTCGTATAAATAGTCATAAATTTATAGCAGCCACATCGTCTATCTTTGTGCCTCTCAGTACCCTTGTTGTCAGTAAGCTGACAGCATAAGGCCAGCATTATGATTCAAACTGAAGTCTAATTATTTTATGGTTGGTAGGCGATGTGACAAAACAGCGGGCAGACGCTCTGTGCTCGCTTCCTCTTTCCCCTCATCTCATCTCATCTCCGATGCTCTGGCTCAGGCTTACGCATCTGAATATGGTAATGCGTTCGAGTGACCCGAAGGGGCTCGGGTTGTGTGTCTGGCATTCGGCTTTATATTTCCACCGTTAGTGATCGATTTGTGCCCACTCTCCTGCTCTCTTCATCCACAATGCAATTTGCAGAGCTTCGACAATAACAAGGTTATTTAAAAGAGCAAAAGCATGCTGCGGTAATCAGAAAGCAAAGTCATTTAAAATCCTTTAACTGTCGGTTTGACAGCGGGTCAATGGCCCCACCAGCGACCGTCCTGCTTCTGACAGGCCCGAACTTCAGCGGATTGATGGGAGATTGTGTGTGTATGTGTGTGTGCGAGCGTGGGGGGTGTGCATGCCCCAGTGGCCTCCCGAAGGCGCCTGGGTGCCACCAAGCCAGATTAGGGCCCCGAAGCCAGCCCAAGTGCCCGTCACACACATGACATTGAATTTATCATGTCACTCGGAGACGGAGTGAGAGAGGGCTGCCACTTTCAGCAGAGGTGATGGAGGCGCAGGATTGGTGTAATGCTGCGGATAAGGCCAGAGAACGTCTTGACAGCAGCACGTCTGTGTGTGTAGAACGTGTGTATGACGGGCACCAAACTGCACGACTCGCATCCAGAGTGACAGTGTGTCATCCCACACTCTTCTGTCAGTCCCATTTGATTGGCAGGACAAAACCCTGCAAGTCCAACCCTACACCGTCAGTGACCAAGACAGCCTCCCTCTGAGATGCCACCCTCCGTTTGAACCTTATCACAAGCCTGAAGTAGATATTTCTGTTTGGGTTTTGCACTTCCAGTTCTAATAGTGCAATTCATAATTCATAACAATGATGTGGCTTTAATGTGCCAATATTCTTTCCAGGTGAGCCAGTACACCTTTGTCATGTGTAGCTACAGGGAGAAGAAAGCAGAACCTGTTGAACTTCTCCAACTGGACGGATACACTGTGGATTACACCGACCCTCAGCCAGGTCACTGCAGCCAATCGAAATGCTACAATCAATGACATCACAGTGAAAAAAAAACTAAAATCTGGAATATTGTCCTCACCTGTTCTGTCCACCTTATTTGTAACGTAAGAGTGTGTGTGGCCATTTGTAGCTTGAATGTGCGAGGCTTCCGGTGTCAATCGCTTACAGTTATTTTACCTGCACAAAAACAGTCCGTTACGCTGTTTGATTCTGTAAACTGGTATTTGTTTTTATATTTTTATTTATCATTATAATTATAAACACACTGTAGCACAGGTAGTTTTACTGCACTCTGAACTATAGGTTTATTTACCTATAGTGGCTAATGGATCTGACGTCTTGCACATTCACAGAAAATAGCTTTACTTCATTGCAAAATAAGGTGGATAGAAATACCTGTTAGACCAGCAGGTGGCATGTGTTTCTAGGATCCATACACATTTATTCCCAAGGAATAGGTGACTCATTTTATTAATGTTAAATAAACTCTGGTAATTAACCAGTTTAGATCAATTATCTTTCATTGAAACCTTCTGTATCTTTGCATAAAACATTATGCACAGTGTACATGAGTTTTCTGATCGGTCTTATAGTGTCTGCGCAGTTGCATGTTTTATCATTTTTATGTCATCTGATATTTGACTAATGAATCTGTTATAGTCTACACATAATCAAACACTGTATACTAAGTATTGTGGCATAAATGGAATAAATTATAACAATTATATCAATATCAAACACTATCTGTTCATTTAGGTCAATTACTCTGTAAAAATGTTTTATGAGATAACCAAAAAATGTGATTCAGGTGGCCACATCTATATTAACTGATAAATAAAGTAGAAATATGTTTTTAATATGGTTGAAACAACCTAACTACATTAGGTTACACAAACAAAAGCAATTACTGTAAAATTACTGTAAAATAAGATTCTAAACATCAATGTGAATTAAATATTAATATTAATTAAAGCATTGGTTGTAATATTAATTAATATTAATATTACTAATATCTTTACAGCATTTATTAATCTTGATTAATAATCATTGTAACATTATTATTAACTAATAATTAATATAATATGATATAATTAATCTGGATTAATAAATGATTATATGATATAACTAATCTTGATTAATAAATGTATAATTTTTATTAATATCAGTTTACAAATATGCTATTATTCACTGTTCATCTTAGTTGATAATGCATTAATGTCAAGTAAAAATATTATTTAATGTAATTGAATTACTACATTACATTGCAGAATCTATGGTAATATTACCTAATGTTTTGGCGATCATGCAACTAATAATTAGCAATATCTTTTACAGCATTTAATTATGATTAATGTGATTTATTGTTGTTGTTGAAAATTTACATTAAATATTATATAATACTCTAGATGAATATTTATTCATCTTGATTAATGTGTTTATGTATATGCTATTGTTCACTGTTAGTTAATCTTAGTGCACAATACATAATAATTAATGTCAAAAATGTATGTACATCGTATATGTTGCTCCTAAATTGGAAACCCAGGTTCACATCCGTCCTGTGTTATGTCCCGATCCCATTCCTACTCTCTCTCCCTGTAGTTTCCTGTCATTAAAATAATTAAATAAATACATGGATAAATAAATAAATGCATAATTAATGTATTATTAAATGTAGAATTTAATACAAGTTTTAAAAATGCTGTGAAAGTATTGTTAGTTCAACCATGCTACCAGGTACCTTAAAAGGTTCAGATCCAGTAGAAATGACTCTATTATCACTTTTCACACTTTTGATTACACAGTAATTTATTTCATTCCATTGAAAGTGAATGGAATGAATGATGAACAATACGTTGAATGCAGGTCTGGATGGTGCTCGGACGTTCTTCAATGCTGTGAAGGAGGGAGACACTGTGATCTTCGCCAGCGATGATGAGCAAGATCGAATCCTGTGGGTTCAAGCGATGTATCGTGCCACAGGCCAGTCCCACAAACCCATCCCGCCAACCCAGGTGCAGAAACTCAATGCCAAAGGAGGGACAGCACCACAGCTTGATGCTCCCATCTCTCAGTTCTGTAAGTATGAATACATAGACTCTACAGTTCCACACATGCTGACTGCAGTCTCACACACACACACACACACACACACACACACACACACACACACACACACACACACACACACACACACACACTGACACTCTTCATTGCAGTAACACTATTACATGGAATCTTTGTATATCTTTGGTGAAATAAGTTCCTGTTCTAAGTTCCTGCTGATGTTTTTACACTGTTTCACTCTACTGCTCGTTAATGTCCTATAAGTGTAATCTCAACAGCCTTCACCTCCTGAGCACAGTAACTACTTACTGGATTGGTGTTGTAAAAAGGGAGAACAATCTCACTATGCACTGCTTGATTCTGTCAGAAATCTTTCATCCTGCATCCCACATAATTTTCATCATTACATATTCTTTGCTTTGATACATTTTAATCCCTGTCCTTTCTTTATTTTATTATTATTTTGCTTAATTAATTAATTAATTAATTTTTATTTTGCCCACTTGTTCTTTCTTTCTTTCTGTCTTTTTTTCTTATTTTTTCTTGTTTTTATTTTGCTCTTTTTTCTTGCTTTTGACTTGCATCTTTGTTCTTTCACTTGTTTGTTTGCACTTTTCTTCTGCCTATTTCTTTCTTTACTTATCATCATTACATATTATTTGCTTTGATACATTTTAATCCCTGTCCTTTCTTTATTTTATTATTATTTTGCTTAATCAATTAATTGTTTTGCCCACTTGTTCTTTCTGTCTTGTTTCTTTGTTTTTTTCCTTGTTTTTATTTTGCTCTTTTTTTTCTTGCTTTTGACTTGCATCTTTGTTCTTTCACTTGTTTGTTTGCACTTTTCTTCTGCCTATTTATTTATTTACTTATTGTTTGCTGTTTTTCTTTTGCTTTTCACTCTTTCACTTTTCTCTTGCTTATATAAGCCGTCTTTTACTTTTGCTTTTCATTCACTCTTGTTTTTCTTTCACTCTTTTTAGCTTTTGTTTATATTTGCTTTTATTCACTCATTGTTTTGTTCTTTATTTTTTACTTTCACTTACTTATGCTTTTCTTTTGTATATTTTTTTTTCTTTTTGTTGTTATTCTTTTTATTTTCCCTCTTTTTCTTTTCTTTTGCATATATTTTCTCTCCTTTATTACATCACTCTTTTCTGTTTATTTGCTTTTTTCACTGTGTTTTGTTCAGTTTTTTTTACTTTCACTTATACATTTCTTTTGCATATTTTCTTTCTTTCTTTCTTTCTTTCTTTCTTTCTTTCTTTCTTTCTGTCAGATAATTGTTTCTGTGTGCATGAATAAGTGTTTCTTTCTTTCTTTCTTTCTTTCTTTCTTTCTGTCAGATAATTGTTTCTGTGTGCATGAATAAGTGTATCAGATCCTCCTCTCATGCTTTGCTTACTGTGTAAAGGGAATAGTCTTTTTCTTTCTCTCTCTTTGCTGTCTTCTGTCTTCTGGTCCAGGCGAGTCTATATGTCACTCTGGTTTGTTCCCTCTTACCCTGCTCTCTTGTAGCCGGACTGAAGGGTAAGTGCTTCCCTGTAGCAGGCACAGATCAGATAAACCGCTCTGGATTATCTGACAAAACAATGTGCTATTCGCTATTCCTCTTCAAAAACTCACATTACCCCTCCTTCTGCAAATCTCCCTCTTTTTTATTTTCTTTAGGTCTGAAATACAAAAGACTAGATTGCATGTGAAATTTTCTTTCTGGATGTTTAACTCTGATTAGCAGTTGCGTATTTGCCTTCTCTCAACATGGCTTCATCGGGTCAACGGCTTCTCAAATCAAAGCAGGGATTCACATTAAAAATAATGTGCAAAATCAAATCCATCTGTTCCTTGTAAGCTAGTTTCTTGTTGGATGAAATCAACAGCAGTTGCCTTTATTTAACAATAAAGATTTCCGACCAAATGGAGAATTTGGTAAATGATATAATTATAGTGATTTTCTCTATTGTAGTTGTTGATTTATTGTGCTAAATGAATTCGGTGAAACCACTGTCGTGCTCTGCACCCCTCAGCAGCTGGTAATTACCATGTTAAGAGTGACATGCTATGAATAAAACAGTGTATCTTCACCCTGATTATTTCTGGCAGCTATCAGTGGAATGTTACCAAATAACTACTTGCTAGTTCACACCAGTTTCTCTCATCTGTAGAAAGTTGTGCCACCAGTGTTTTCATTTTTTTCCTCTTAACCTTATGACAGTGGCAAATTAAATTGTGGTTGCAGTTTTAAATGGGGATTAGGATGTAATCGGAAACATTGGCTGTTTGTTTTCAATTGTTCTTGAAAAGATTTTGTCCTCGAAGCAGTGGACCCAGAAATATTTAACACAATTTGTTCATTCTGTGATTTTTAAGAGTTTATATATATATATATATATATATATATATAAGAGATTTGACAAATATGTAGCTGGGATATAGAAGTTTTCAGAAGATGATATCATACAGTTTCTTTATTGTACGATAGCTAAACTGATGCAACTGTTGTCACAACTGCTAGACAAACCCTTTTGACACACACTGACACATTTAACAAATAGTGGCCCTTTTCACGTCTTACTAGTGTTTCTGTTCTGCTTTCCTATAGAACTACTAACAGTTTTAGACTAACGGTTTCTTTCCTCATCTCTGGGAAAATGCTAAACCCCTTCTTTTGTCTGCCCTTTGTATATACCTGCAAAGGTATAGTGTGTGTAGGGGGGACTGAAATCAGAGAGACAACCTAAAGTTAGTGATACTTTGAGATTTCTGAGGTCTTGTAGTTGTAATAATAATAATAATAATAATTATTATTATTATTATTATCTTACCATGGCTTACACCCAGTGACAACTGCAGACAACCTCAAGGTCATTTAACAACAACAACAATAATAATAATAACAATAATAATAATAATTATTATTATTATTATTATTAACAATGGCTTACACCCAGTGTAGACACGATGTATCATTTAACAACAATAATAATAATAATAATAATAATTATTATTATTATTATTATATTAACAATGGCTTACAGCCAGTATTCACAGCCTTAAGGACACAACAATGGATGCTCATATAGGCAAAACAGGTTTGAACCTGACCTGCAACATGTCTCAATACCCCCACCCCACCCCCTGCCTAATTTAATAGAAATAAAAAACAGTATTGTTAATAATAATTGGTTTTATCTTTCAGCTTATTCACTGCTTCATTATTCTGAAACAAAGAAAGCAGTGATTGATGTTGGATGTCAGCCAGAGTCCAGGCTTTTCTAATCCAGTGTGATTAGGACTGAAATAGCGATGGGCTCTGAGAGAGGGGCTCACGTATGGACTTGTCTGCAAGCCTGATGAGGGCGTCCATATTGATGGAAATGGAGTTTATGGGCCGATTAAATTAGAAACCACTTAATAAAGTATGTCTCTGCTGTCACCCCTTTCTTCATACCTCCTTTTCTTTTTCTCCCTCTGTCCATCCCTCACTCACAGAGGAGTGCCCATCCTGTCAGTTGGCCCCTTCAGCTCTTGTCGGCCCAGGGCTGAATCTCAGGCTCCCGATCCGTCCATTGTGTGTGCTTGTGCAGACACATGCACAGAGAAAAAACTCTCTCTCTTCGGACTCTCTGAGAGAGAGGATCCATAAATGAAAAGAATCCATCAATCAGTGTCATTTCTCCTCTGCCCCACTCGGACAGAGCCGACTAATGTCATTGTGTGTTACTGTCCAGAGACCTTCCCCTCAATTCCAGTGTCAAAGAGACATGACAAGCTCATATTAAGACATAGAAGAGCGACACAATGTCACCTTTTTGACCTGTGGCTGATGTTCTGGATCCAGACTGAAGCTTGTGTAAATCCTAGTTCCGTGGCAAAAACAGAGAAACAAATAGAGACATAATTAGCATAGCTGCTGTTCCAACCAAGCTAAATTTATTTGTTTAACCCAATCTAAAGAATAACAATGTGCATTTGATCAGATATAACTGCAGTACAAGATTATGATATACATTATTTGAATGCTTGGCCAAAGAGATGTGTCTTTAATCTAGATTTAAACAGAGAGAGTGTGTCTGAACCCCGAACGATAAGCACTATATTATATAATAATACTTGTTAAAGGGATAGTTCACCCAAAAATGAAAATTCCGTCATCATTTACTCACCCTCAAACCTGTATGACTGACTTTCTTAAGATCTCTTGAAGATCTCATGAAGAATGTTGCTAATCAAACAGTTTTTGTTACCATTACACTTCCATTGCAACAAAAAATATAGTGGAAATCAATAGGAACTGAAACTTTGGTTTGATTATAAACATTCTATCTTCTATTTGGTTACCACTATGAACCCCGAACGATAAGCACTATATTATATAATAATACTTGTTAAAGGGATAGTTCACCCAAAAATGAAAATTCCGTCATCATTTACTAACCCTTGTGTCATTCCAAACCTCTATGACTTTCCATTATACAAAAGAAATTAAACAAGTTTGGAATGAGTGAATAATAACAGAATTTTATTTTTGGGTGGACTATTTCAGGTCCCTTTTTTAATGAGATATTGTTATTATAAGGTTTTTAATGAAAGATATTGTAAAGTACTACCAAATGATTTGATGTACTGTATAAGAATTTAAGGCAAAATATTACAGTTATCATTTACTTTGTGCAAGCAAAAACTTACCTTCCATTATACATCTAAGCAGTTTAAGACTTGTTCCTGGTTTATCATGCAATCCAGTGACGATCTGGAGGAGGTGTCTGCTGAATGGCTCAATCATACAGTATAGCTCTAAAACCCCTGGTTGAAACGGGGCATTAGAATAAGAATAGCTCCTGACCAGTGGCAGGATTAAGAAACGGCCGTGCTTATTTGTGCAGGCCCAGATGTAATACCTAAGCTTACCAACTGCAGAGGAAAGGGAAAATGTGTTGTTGAATTTATTTAGTCTCTTTAATGGACAATAGATGGCGAGGGTAGGGGGCTCCACTGCCGGCTCTCTCCCAGGTCTGGGTTTAGAGGCACTGGGTTTCTTTAATTAGGGCTTCCCTGAGGGGGGGGGCAGAGGCCTGCGGACAGAGCAATGAATGGAGAAGGAGGGGAAAAGCGTGAACGTAGAGTTGTTGTTTGATTAGGAGGACCAGACAGGAACACTGGCTCAGACAGGTCTTGCTGGATTACCAAGGCAAAAAAGACAAAACACGCCAATAATATAATGATGTTGGCGTACAATTTTCTCAATTTTTCTTGCTCTTTTAATGCATTGTGTATGCATTCATATAAAATGAAAGGATAGATACCATATGCATTTGGACACATATGGATTTTACAAATCTGCTTTTAAATTAGCTTGAAGTCAACAAGCAGCAATTCTGCTTTGTTGCTCTTATAAGACCAGTACTTTTAGTCTCGCAAGCCAAAAGTTTGAATTGATATTGCCTGATTGTCACGTTGAACCACCAATCTCCTTCTTTGATTTTACACGATGGGTAATTTTATAAATAAAAAGTTCATCATACATGCAGGGAAAAAAATTATTGGATATTTTTAAAATATTCTAAGCCAAAACCTCTCAAACTTAATTAAAATGTAGCTCTTTATCATTATCGCTCACTGTATTTCAGTAACTTTCCACAGCATATATATACATTTGAAATAAAATGTATCTAAAGTAAACAAATTGTTTCCCTCAGCAAGCAAATATATAGGGTCGTTAAAAAATATAAATAATTGCTATACATTGTTGTTGTGAATATATATGAGATAACCATATGTTGTTGTTGTTGAGTTAAAACAATGAATATCAATATTTCTTTGTGTTGAAATGTGCCTTGAAATCTAACTTTTTTTTTAAATATATCAATTAAAATGCAAAATTATATATATATATATA
>NW_015544201.1:1210979-1214901 GCF_001515605.1 Sinocyclocheilus anshuiensis
TTATAGACACAGTAAATAAATATATTGCTTATACATTTATTTAACATGAGTACCTGCTCTGATTTTTATTTTGCACTTCAAGCATTGCTCATAATGCACCTTGGATTGAATATACAGTGTAATGCAAGTTAACAATGACACTTTTTAGGCTGACATCTGTCTCAGGTTAGAGACCTTTCTCTAAGGAGTGTGTGCTCTTGTGACTTTGAGCTGTGTACATTTTTTGAAGCCTGTCTCTGTCTCCATACATTAACATGCACACATACACACAGATGCAGACCGAGCACAGAAACATGGAATGGATGAGTTCATCTCCGCTAACCCCTGCAATTTTGACCACTCTTCGCTGTTTGAGATGGTTCAGCGGTTGACACTGGACCACAGACTCAATGATTCATACTCCTGTTTGGTAACCAAGCTTTCAATTCAGTATTATTCAGTTAGAGCTACAGCTGTCCTATTTATATTATCATGTATAATCACATTTGCACTACTGAAACCACACTTTTGTGTCTGAATGTGTGCCTCAGGGTTGGTTCAGTCCAGGTCAGGTTTTCGTATTAGATGAGTACTGTGCCAGGTACGGAGTGCGAGGGTGTCACAGGCACCTGTGTTACCTGAATGACCTGCTGGAGAGGGCAGAGAAAGGGTCCATGATTGACCCCACACTACTGCACTACAGCTACGCCTTCTGCGCCTCTCACGTTCACGGCAACAGGTAGCGCTGATCTCACACTCCTTATCTATTTCTCACTCTGTCTCTTTAACACCCACTTCATTTCCTTCTCATTTATAATCAAATTAATTCTCCAATCATTTATCTCTCATGTTCTCTCCCTGTCATTCATCCTACTCATACCCGAAGTTCTGTTTCTTCTCCTCCTCCTAAAATCACTCCATTCCTCTTCACTGTCCTGCCTTTTTTTCTCTCTATACATCCACTTTCCACACATGGGCAGAAACAGAGGTAAAGTAAGAGCACAGACTCTCTTTTGGCCGCCGAACGACTCATTCTCCTGTGTTTAATAGAAACCCCATTCTTTCTCTTCAAAGCTTTGTGGTTGGTCACAGGTAATAATGCTTCTCTCCCAGAATCCCACAGTAGTTTCACTGCTTTTACAAGAAGCTCAAGTTGCCTCATTACCTGGTTCACAGGAGTCTTCAAAGTATGTTTTGTCTGTTTGTCTTATTTTTTGTCTTATTTTTGTCTGAATCTATGTTTTTATTCCCATGGTTATTTTCATTATTACTTGCATATTTATCATCTTCTTTTATTTTTCATTTACCCTCACACCATCTTCTGATAACCTTTGTGAATGTGTGTGTGTGTGTGTGTGGGATATGAAGTCAAAGAGTGAATGAGCTACTAAAATGGCCCATGTCAGAGACCGAGCTGCTTAGTTCTCTGTTTCCCTCCCCCCCTGAGCCCTTGACTCCCTCTAAGAAAGAGAACAAAATCATGGAGGTCTGGAGGAAAAGGGAATCTAAGTCGCAGGTGCTCGCAGGCCCCAGAAGGTGAGAATGTAAATGCAACCTACTCTATTGGGTGTGGATTAGCGTTAAGCTCCACCCTCGACCTATAAAACTGTGGGATGTATGTGAGGGAAGACTGCAATTAAGTTATTTCTTCTTTCTTCTGTGTGTGAGATGACTTTGTTCCACTGTGTGTAATTTTATTCTTATTCTTTGTATATTCCATGCATTTGTGAATGTAAAGAGTAGCAGTTTTATATACAGTCTAAAAGTCTGACACCACATTTTTCAATTCCTTTTTAATTACATTTTAATTAAATGTATATTATTTTCTTTTTTTGTATCTGTATCATTGTTGCATTTGATTTTATTTATATATATTATCGAATTTCTGAATTATTTAAATATCTAATCACTGTCTAGGAAATAGGAATTATTTTATATGAAGAAAGACAAGATTTTCAGTCTGGTCTCAGATTTTTGGACGCCACTGTTTGTGTGAATGTGTATCTGTGTGAGGAAGAGAGAGAAAAGTGAGGGTGAGGCAGGGAAACAGAAAGTGATAGACATGTGTCGAACCAGTGAGAAACGTGCAGGGTAGAGAGAGAGAGATGAGGGACAATATGGATGGTGCCTTAAGGTCATGGCTGACAGGATGACAGGTCATCACTCTGTCTCTCTTTCCAAACTGTCCAAGGCCTCATACAGCCTGTCTGCTTGTGCCAAAACCTCAACGTCTAGCCAACCACGATCTTTATACTGACATGGCTCTCAACCTGAACCTCTTGGCATTGGACTTCTATTCTGATATACGTATATTTAAAGCCAAATAATCTACAAGTGTTGCAGATAGTGACTGTGGATCTTTAATATTGTTTGACATGATACTACTGCACCAGTACTATATCTGGATAACCATATTAGTCTCATAACAAACTATTATGAATGTGCATGATGGCGTGTAGTGTTTTTAAAAGGATGTGAAATGGCATAAATGCTCATCATGGAACCAAATGTACCATAGTACAGTTATGGTAATAATACCATGGCGTTTTGATATCTTGGTATGGAATGATTGACATATTCATCTACCACAGAGGTTCAAAGTGCTTAAAAGAATAGCAGGGTATTACCATGGTACATGTGCAAAAATAATATTACCATGGTCCAATGTCCAAAAAACATGTTTTTTTTGTGATTTTGTTTCATTTTTGTGTCTTATTTTGTTTTTGTTTTTTTTGTGTGTGTTGTTTAGTTTGTAGTTGTTTTTTTTTGGTATTTTGTTTTGTTGATTTGTTTTTGGGGTTGCGTGTTTTTTGTTTAGTTTTGTTTTTAGTACTTTTGTGTTTTGTTTTGGTTTTGGTTTTTGTAGTTATGATTTGTTGTTTTTTCTTTAGTTTTGCTTTGCTTTGTTTTTGTTTTGTTGTGTGTTTTGTTTTTCTTTAGTTTTGCTTTGTTTTTTTAACGTCTTTATTTTCTGACACACAGAGAGAAAATATTTTTTTCTCTTGGTCCGTCTTTTATCCATCAGTTTTGTTGTGACACACAGCTAGAACAGAAACACACTCACAGCCGACGTATGTCACCTGCATGCAGTTTAACACATGAGCACGTACACTCTTATGCAGAATGTGACTAAAGGGCCAGGCTCCTTATCGTTTGTGACATGGTAGACAGAAGGAGGGCTGTGAGCAGAGTGTATGTGACAGTGGAGGCGCAGGTCGCTGTGACAGCGGTTTGAGGAGCAGGAGACATGACACGCTCCTCGTCAGTCCACTCCCCATGTCAGCCCAGCGCACGCTGAAGGACAGCGGGGAAAAGCAAGGGAGGAGGGGCAGGGATTTCAGGGGAGACCACCACGGCTGTCACACCAGACGGGGTCCATTGCTTGGTGGGGGGTTTTCGGGGGCAGGTTGGCGACCGAGTCGCCCCATCTTGTTCACAAAAACACCTTAAAAGCTTCTGCTGTTGTACATGTCAGCTAGATGTGAGAGATAGTGAGAGGTGTAGATGTCTCGTATGATGCTCAGATCAATTAGGTTTGACAATTTAGCATCAGTTGCATGGAAATCAGTGTCTTAAGTGTTTTAACAGGAAATGATGATGGGCATCATGGTAATTTGGCTAATAAGCTTAGGAGTGGCACTAGACGTATCAGTTGAACTGTTTCCCACAGTCTTTCGCTCTCTCTCTCTGTTATGGAGTCACAATAAGAAACCTATGAGTGTGTGTGTGTGGTGAGAGGTTGAACTCCTGAGTGCTGGTAGCAGGGGGCTGTGGTAATTTGTAGTGTCTTTGTATTGCGGAGAACTCTTTATTTGACTATGGACAGGGAGGGGGGAGTTTAGGCACTTCCAAAAACCCTTGCCTGAGGAGGGGATGACACATACACACACACACACACACGCACACACACACACGCACACACACACACACACACACATAGATA
>NW_015544201.1:1214911-1226107 GCF_001515605.1 Sinocyclocheilus anshuiensis
CACACGCACACACACACACACACACATAGATAGGTACACATTTAGACACACCAACTAGGAATGGAACCTGCTGAAAGCATGGTTTATTTGCGCAATATACGTTGTTTGGGCATCTAGTTCATAATGCACAGCACGGTTGCACATCTTGCTGAATGACTTTGGGCAAATATCACTAGAAAAAAATGTGTCTTTCAAATGTCTCTTTTAAATCTTTTTTTTTCTGTGGTCGACAAAAATGTCACATTAATTGCACCAGGCAAGTAGCAATAACTATGACTTAATTCACATAAGATTTTTGCTTAAAAATGCTTGCAAAAGTGATTTCGCCCCAGAGCATTTACACATATGAGCATATATACACATACACGCTCTTTCAGAAGATAAAAGTAGTCTTATATTCGCTATTTTTTCTTTTTTTCTCTTTTTCTTTAACAATCTATGTGGTTAATTAAAAAGTTGAGCAGTTTGTCTGAATCTCTCATCAACACATACCTTCTAAAGAGCATAAATGGAAAATAATTTATAGTGCTTGTATAATATCCATGTGTCTGGTCTGTTTGTTTCATGAGACACGTGTTTGTGTCTGTGACCCTTGTTAGCCTAATGAGACAAGCAGTTGCATTCATTTGTGTGTTTGTGTGTTTTTTACCTCAGGCCTGATGGAATCGGTACTGTCACAGTAGAAGAGAAGGAACGGTTTGAGGAGATCAAAGAACGACTCCGCGTGCTGCTCGAAAACCAGATCACACACTTCAGGTACATCACTGTCAGTCTACACAGCATCAAATATGCCACCTTATTAACAGCTAGAG
This sequence comes from Sinocyclocheilus anshuiensis, assembly GCF_001515605.1. Lineage (NCBI taxonomy): Eukaryota > Metazoa > Chordata > Actinopteri > Cypriniformes > Cyprinidae > Sinocyclocheilus > Sinocyclocheilus anshuiensis. Next base: position 1,215,724 of record NW_015544201.1, read on the forward strand.
ATAATAATGGTATATGTGGTATAGGTATTACTTTCTTTGCTTTTTCAAAGTGTGTGAAACTGCTAAATCCAATGTACATGTAAATGTTGCATGAAACTGATTGTGTGATTACTGGATGTAATGATGAAACAGGATATTCTTTTTCTTTTCTTTTTTTTTTCTAACAAATTGAAATAGGAATGCATAATGTATCATTTCTTGATGTTTCAAAGCTGTTATAAACACTGTTCCTTAAAATGTTCTCTCTGAAGGTATTGTTTTCCATTTGGACGCCCAGAAGGAGCCTTAAAAGCCACGTTGTCACTGCTTGAGAGGGTGTGGTGTCATTTTAATTTTCTATTTCTGTTTCTGTTTCTGTTCTATATCTATCTATCTATCTATCTATCTATCTATCTATCTATCATCTCTATATATGTTTTTTAATATATGCATGTATTGAAAAAGCGTATGACACAAAGTAATAAAGACCTACAAACAGACGTAAATATGTACTGTATGTATCTGATTTCAAATTTGGTTTTGCAGGTTTTAATGAAGGACATTGTGACACCTGTACCTCAGGACGAGGTGAAGGCAGTGATCCGTAGATGTCTGGAGCAGGCAGCATTAGTGAACTATCAGCGTCTCTCAGAATATGCCAAGGTGGAAGGTAGGAGGCACATATACCGGTTTTGTAGAGTTTCTTCTCCTCTCTGCGCAGTCTTCATTAATATAGCACTTGACATATTCCTCTCTTAGAAACACTGCTTAACAACAGTGATGCTCAACTAACCAGTATTCCATGAAGGCAATGTTGAAATGCCACTGATGGTTGTTTTTTTCATAAAAGGAATGATAACAATGGAGCAGTAGTTAACTGTTGGTGTGTGTAATGATTTTTTTATATTGTCTTATTTCTACTAGTCTTCTAAGATACTTAAGATAATTGTCCTGTAGTATATAATAATTTCTTTATAATAATAATAATAATAATATAAATGTTTTTGATTAGGTCTTGTTGGTCCAGGTTTGTTTTAGTTTGTGGTAGCAGATTATAGAGTAAAAATGCATTCAATTCCCTCTCTCAAACCCTGGCCTCAGTGCCATATTGTTTTGCTCAATGGTTTCTTGCTGCACTGTGTGGATGTTTGCCTCTTTCCTGTGGTTTAGCTTTTAGGTCTAGCAGTACTGTACAGCAACAAATACACTTTTCCTTTCCAGCTCTTCATCACCTTTCCAGCTCCCCTGCTTCATATGTTTATTGCAGAATTTCTGCCTTTTTACTAGCTTTCTTTGTGTCTTTTTTCCTCTTTCTGTCTCTTTCTATTTCTTTCTCTCTCTCTCTCTCTCTCTCTCTCTCTCTGCTCCCTCCCTCTGCGCTTTCCTCTTGTTTATTGGCTTTTCTTCTTATTTGGAGCCCTCTCTTGTTGAGCCAGTTTGAGAAGCCAGTATACAGTGCAAAGCTGGATTGCCCACTCAAGCAACACACATTTGTGTGTTGCAAGTGAGACGGTTTCTTTTATAGACATGGACAGCTAAACTGTGACTTACACACAGGTGATCTTTGATGTCAAATAGTAGCCATGTTTATAGGACAAGTGTTTTTATTTTGTCTGAAATGTACTTTTTTTAATACCCCCCCCCAAACCGCCCACGTAGAATCTGATTGCCAAATGATGTCTGTGTTGTTCCCTATTGATTGCTGACCACTAAACTGAATGTGACTTTTGTACTAACCCAAACTAACCAATAGTTTTCAACACACTCACAAGTCTTTCTAGAGACTAAAACTTTCAGCTGGATTAAGGATAATGGTAGAAATAAACAGAATAGCTAAAATCTACAAGTCTAAAGTTACAAAAGTATTTGCAAATAATTATTTTTGCCCCAAAATTATTTACAGTTAGTCCAGTGCAATTTTTTGTCATTCTGGAAATAGTTCATGCACCACCGGTCAAAAGTTTGGAATAATTATGAGTTTTAAACATTTTTTTAAACAAGTCTCGTATTAAAAAGTAAAATAAATAAATAAAAATAAAATACTTTTATTCAGTAAGGACACATTAAATTGATCAGACATTTAATATGTTACAAAAGATTGCTGTCAAATGTATGCTGTTCATTTGAACTTTCTATTCATCCAAGAATCCTGGAAAAATAATATCATGGTTTTCACAAAAATATTAAGCAGCAAAAACTCTTGTCAACATTGATAATAACAAGAACCATTATTAATAATTGAGCACCAAATAAGAACATTAGAATGTTTTCTGAAGGATAATGTGACACTGAAGACTGGAGTAATGACTACTGAAAATTCAGCTTTGCCATCACAGGAATAAATTACATTTTAAAATATATTCAAATAGAAAGCAGTTATTTTAAATTAGAATATTTCACAATATTACTTTCTTTACTATATTTTTGATCAAAATCATAAATGGAGCCTTGGTGAGAATAAGAGACTTCTTTTAAAAACATAAAATATCTTTATTATTCCAAACTTTTGACCGGTACTGTATTTCTGAATAAAAATGAATAACCTACCTTCCAAATAATCATTAGTGGCAAATTGTTACAATGATATGTTTAAGACTCGATTTGAGGGAGTTTATAAAGATGCTTTTTTTAATTTCATTTTAAGGCTTTGTGCATATTTGAGTTGAAATTTTTTTCTCTAGCTTCATGCATGCTGATCTATAGATCATATCAGGACTGACTGATCACTAATAATTTTGTCCTTATGTGATCCTGCTGTCGAATTCTTCCAAAGAGACGCAGTAGATCAGTTAGTAAGCATTTTGCCAACCCTGCCAGGCAACTTTGCATGCAACTAAATTTGGTCAAATGCCCCTTATTGCACATGTAGCCTTTGTGCTTCTTTCTCTCTCTTTCTCCTCTGACCCCTTGCTCTTGCATGCACTGATCCTTTTTTATAGGGAAAAAGAGAGAAATGTATGAGCATCCTGTCTTCTGTTTGGCATCACAAGTGATGGATTTAACCATTCGTGAGTACACTGCTCATCTGGAGCCACTCCATCACTTCCGCCACCCCTCTTTTATTTCTTTTTGCATTTTTTTGTTCTCAAGCACTTTCACAAATAGTTATTCCCTCACACCCTGACCGGCACCATCCTCTTCTCTTGCTTCCAGTCTGCTTACCTTTTTCTTTGAGTTTATCACTTGGATCTTAGGTTGAGTGATTCAGCCACAGGTCTTCCTGTCATCCTGTCCAGCTGGGTCAGTGTGGCAGCTGTTCTTTCTGTTTTTTGCATATTCTTTCTGTTTGTGACTTGAATGCATTTTTACTTTGCTTTTGTGTAAGTCACTCCTCCCAGCCATTGTCCTGTTATCGACGTGTCCCAGGTTTACAGTACAGGTCAGGTACAGGGTGGAAAAAAAATTATTCAAATCATCTCCAACCCATGAGCAAATCAGGGATTCTGACGCCGTTTTCGGAGTCATTGTGTTTTTAATCATGTTTTCAACCTTGTGCGCTTTATGTTTTTGTTATCCACTCCAACAGCTTATCACTGTGCATCTTCACTGTTTTTCTGTCTGTTTGGTTTATTGTTTCTGTCTTGGGTCCAACTTGGTTTCAGACGGGTTTCTGGTGTACAGCAGGGGTGTAAAGTACTTGAGTAATTGTACTTTATTACTACACAGGAATTTATACTTTATTAAAGTACTTTATTTATACTGAATTTTTTTAGAAAAAAAATGCTTTATACTCTGAAGATCGAAACAAAATGGTAAAAAGTAGAAAGTACACATTTTTTGAACAATGTAAAATTCTTTGATGTCACTTTTAAATGGTAATGTAACTTTTTTAATTTAATTTAAAAATAGCCAACAGAATTCATTTGTTAATGTGGTTATTCTTGTTTTTGAAGAGATCAACACAAAATAGCCTTTCAAGCAATTATTAATTGTTAATTAATGCATTTTATTAGCTAGTGATCACTGTGCAAACAACTGCTGCGAAATTTAAAGTTCCATCACTTTTTACTTTTTAATACTAAACTCTGATAAAATGTAGAAACCTTTTTTATGTTCACTCAAGTATGTTTTACTTTTACACCCCTGTTTAAAAAAGGTTTGTTTTTCAACCTAAAACAACCACTCCGGTAGAGTTTCTTTCACACAATCGTTCGCGGGTCTTTCACTGTTAGACAGTCCTGTTCTTGAATGCCTCTTTCTTTCTTCTTCTTTCCTTCTCCTTCTATTTCCCCATCAGATCTAACATCTTAAAACAAAACGAAAGCTGACCCCTTCTTCCTTTTCTCTTTCTTTTTCTTTCCTCCTTTCCCTCTTCCTTTCTTCTTTTTCTTTCTTTTTAGTAGAAAAATCTCAGAAGGATCAGAGGGATCCAGGTGACATCTTTTGTCTGACCTACTATTAAATTCATTTTAAAACAGACCCCCACCCTCTCCCTAGCTCTAAACATAGCCAACTCACAGCATTCGCATGTCACGATTAGCAGACGTAAAGGTAAACATGGGAATGTTGTGACAATGTTATGCCAATGTTGGCTACAGTTTATACATTGCATCTAAATGAAGATGCATTTTCCATGAGCCGGTAAGAGCTGTGTGTATGTGTTACCAGTCTATGGAACATGCAGAGCGAGTATTTCTTTCATTCTAAATGAATAAATAAATAAAAAGTAGCAGATTGGATAAATAAAAATTAGCAGATAAATAAATAAAAAATAGCAGATTGTTTGCCTGTGTTAATTACAATTAAAGTGATACTCTCTCTGCACCAAGTGCGTGATTATAGTAACACTTTACTTTAAGATTAAGTTCTTTAACATTATCCATTATCTGTCCATTAATGCATTAGATATTACATAAACTTACAATGAATACCTTTTTCCCAACATTTATTAATCTAGGTTAGATTAATATATTTATTATCAATTAAAAGTATATATTGTATATAAATATATACTACTACACAATACAATTTTCATTATTCATGTTTGCTCAAAGAACATTAAGTAATGTTGTTTTATAACATTATTATTTCATAATTCATATTTCATAAATTAGCATTAACCCGGATTAATAAATGTTGTAAAAAATAAAAAAATAAAAGTTCATTGCTTGTTTATAATACTAGGCTAGTGTTAACAAATTGAGCATTTGTGTAACGTGTTACAGAAAAATCTCTAATGGGTCAAATAGCAATACTGATGCACTGTTAAATGCAGTTTTTTTCAGTTCACATCATATTGCTAATTTTCCATTGGAGTAAATATGGTGACAGAGTGTGATGGTTTCTGACACCTTTACAAAAATATCTGAAAAATATGTATATTTAATCTTCAAATTACATTATATGTCATGGATTGGTTTAGAAACCCTTTATTTATCTTGAATTAGGGAAATCAGGTATTTCAAAATTTCTAAACCAGTCTTTTTGATACTTTTAAAAAATAATTCAAATGTCAAAATGCTAATGGAACATTCTGTCCATTGCTATTGAAGTACCTGATTTTGCATTAGTACATGCCATTTCGTCCCAGTATGGACATTAACCCTTTGAAATGCCACAAATATTATTATTTTATTTTATTTTTTAAATATGGAAGGAGCTGAAGAGGATTGAGATACAATTAGAGGAAAGGTCAGAGGGTTAATTCACATTTAGGGGGCGTGTGCTTTGTGTTTAGTGATGAAAGCACTGTTGACTGAGAGGGGGGTGTGACTCTTCAAAATGATGTTAATTGTTTTGACATTTGTCACACAGCAAATGACTTCACTTCCTAGTTCCTCTGTCTTTGTGTTCCTCCATCAAAGTGCCACATTTACCACAGTCAAAAAAAAAGACCTGAAAAACTGACAGCACAAACAAATCTTTGTTCCAAACCAACAGAAGAATGCACAATCAAAAATCAGCTAGGTCATCTAAATCATCACATAAAAACACTCTCTCAGCCAATATTGAAGCGTTATGAGCTATAAAAACATCTATCCATACACCATGGTCTCATAAATGTCTCTTTACTTTGCAATCCCATCCTTAACCAACAGTAATGAACTGTTCGCCTCGTGTTGTGTGTATTCATGATGCTAAAGACCTCTGACCATATATCCATTTTCACAACAGTTCGTAGTAAACTGGTATATGATTTCTTTAATTTCATTCTCTGTTATTTAAAATGTACTCCTGTCATTCTCTGTTTCATAAAATGACAGATGAGATAGACAATGAAGGGTACATTTAAGTATGACATGTTTAAGAGAGATGTGCTGCCCGCTTGTATTGACAGAGAGAGGTAGGAAAGGAGATGACATAAATGCTTGCATGTGCTGAACATTATGCATGATAACTATAACATATTTGTTGTTGTTTTTATCCTTCCTTTTTCCTCAGTTCCTTGGTTTGACTCATTATACTTGCATTGCTCTTTATTGACTCATTATGGTTCATGTCTACAGAGCTCAGTGTTGACAGAGTGTCAAGATTATGCTAAGTTGTTAACTAAGACAGCAGAGTTGATATATGCAGCAGCTAATTTGTGGTTCATTAAGTCAGTTTTTTTTCTCTCCAGAGGGAACATTTCTGAAATTCAAATGAAAATTTAGACGCAATCCTGAACTTTACCCATCTCTTACCTGCTCTGTAAATTTAATTGTCAGATAAAGTTTTTGTCTTCATAGCAGATATGCTTATGAAGTGACATTCTTTGGAAAAGGATTTAAATTAACTACTTTTTTTAAGTCACTGTTAAAACGTAAGATGTTTTTTTTTTTCAGTTTAAAAATCGCATGCAGTGAAATTCAATTTAGTTTGGGCATCAGACAGGCTGAGGAAAGTCCAGTGTTTTCTGTGTGTGTGTGTGTCTGTATGTTCATATTAACTGTTGTACCTTTGTGCCTCAGAAAATGTAGGACGCTTAGTCACACCTGCCAAAAAACTTGAGGACACGCTCCGTCTGGCCGAGCTGGTCATAGAGGTGCTCCAGCAGAATGAGGAACATCATGCAGAGGTGAGTGTGCCAGACATGACATGGTAGACATATTACATGCTTAAATACACAAGCATAAAAATAAATACGTCAGGTGCTTATTTATATGTGAAAACAAACAATGTTGCTTCAATAATAAGACATCAGAACAACTTAAAAATGTTTTCAATATTGAAAAACCTATGTAAGGGTCTTTAGTGGCTGCTAGCACTATTTAGGTAACATTCCCCATTAGAGCAGCTGTCATCCTCTCAGAGACAACAGCAGAATATATGTGTGTTTTTGTGTTTTTAAATTATGTGCTCCGCAGGCCACACGCCCAAGTACGGGAGGTCAGGCGGTACAGTGTTTTTTATTTTTTGCTCTCATCCATGGCATACCCTGCTCTTGCATGCTAGCCTCATGATCTGACCTGCCCTGGAAGAGGCATTACATGGGCATAGCAAATCAGGAGTCAGGCACCTGCAGGGTGGATTTCGGTTCAGTTCATTCTAAGTTCATTAAATAATTAAATTCAGAACTGATAGATAGATAGATAGATAGATAGATAGATAGATAGATAGATAGATAGATAGATAGATAGTGTTGCATCAGCAATTCATCTTCAGAATTAACTGAACTGAAATTACTGTCACATTGACTGAGTACATGAAGGCATCATAGTCAATGGACAAAATTACTACAGTTGTGCTTATTTATACATCTTCATTTCGGTTTATGTCAGATAGATAGATAGATAGATAGATAGATAGATAGTGTTGCATCAGCAATTCATCTTCAGAATTAACTGAACTGAAATTACTGTCACATTGACTGAGTACATGAAGGCATCATAGTCAATGGACAAAATTACTACAGTTGTGCTTATTTATACATCTTCATTTCGGTTTATGTCAAGTCTGTTACTTAGTTTAGTTTAGTTTGGTTTGTAAATGCCATTTACACTTCTAGTGCCAGGTTCATTAAACCATTAAAGGAATAGTTCACCCAAAAGTCATTAAGAACAAAAAGAGGATATTTTGAATTTTCTTAGTGTTTTTTGTTTGTCTTTCTGTCTGTCTGTTTGTTTGTTTGTTTGCTGTCCATAGAATGAAAGTCAGTGGGGTCCAATGTTGGTTAGGACCACACTAACTCTAATTATATGAACAAAAAGATTATTCAAAATATCTGCCTACAGAAATGGCTACATGTTTGGAACAACATACTTTACTCATACTTTTCTCACCAGAATTATTCATTTTTGGGTGGCTTATCCCTTTTTCCCTATATGCACATAAAACCATTTTTAATAAACATGTCCACTAAAATGCATGGGATTGTTTATGGTATTTTACATAGTCCAGTCATTTATCATGCCGCAAAATTGCATGTTCATAATTGAATAAATCTGGTGGATTAAATGGACGTACATGTACAGTATGTCATTTTTACAGCATCAGTGACAATTGCACATTCAAAAACCTAGAATCTTTACAAGTGTACCAAACTGTCTTAAGCATAAGATTTTCTTTTTATTAATTATTAAACATTATTTCTATTATTTGATTATTTTTGATCAAGATCACTGTCAGTCATTCTTAACTATTTTCACAATGTTTTCCAATTTTAAAGCTCTTTAATGTTAAAGCGTTTATGATAATGAAGTACTCAAACTAAAACACAGCAAAGGAAATCTCATGTAATTCTCACTGTTTTTCATTACTTGTTTGTTGGCTGGAAAACCTTGGACAGGGTAAAGAGGTATGTAGACCCTAGAGTCCCCCACCATGTGCATGTCACAGCCCCTGCACCATGGATGGAGGGATTTCCCCTTTTAACTCCTAATTTCGTCCTCCCCATCTCTGCCTGGTCACCCCATCCTTCCCCTGGTCAGCTGTCCCTGTGGATTGTTGAGCAAGTTGCTTGTGTTTCCACAAGCATAAGGGGACAGTGCTTCACCTGTGGAAGCAGACCCCTCCAAAAAAAAATCTCAATGAAAATGAGTCTGGTCTCATTTTCACCCTTGCACAACCACGATAATATCTAAACTTTCCTCTGTTTTGTGTCCTTCAGCGTGGTTTGGTCTAGCTTCACATGCCAGCTCTACTACAAATATTAAACTGTATAACAAATGCACTTCTCTGTGTTTTTTTTGGTGGAGAGATGTTGCAAGAAAGCAAATCTGCTATACTGGTCTCAAAAATACTGGTATGAAAGGTTTGTTTGAGTGGTCAGGGACAACAGCATGCCTTTTTAAAGTAGAGGAAGCCATGATCTACATTAACTTTTCATTTGTCTAACATGCTTGGTGCATATCTACAGGCCAGATGTGTTACACACAGAAGCGCGGTTGGATCAGCAGCAGAGGAATCTCACTTACAGAAGACATAATTACACTATTAAAAATAAAAAAGGGGGTTTCGTAGTAATGCGATAGAATCTTTTTAGGTTCCCCAAAGAACCTTTCTGTGAATTTTTTTTTTCTTGGTGTGAATATGTAGAACTTTTTTTCTATTATAAAGAATCTTTTATGCAATGGAAGGGTTCCATGGATGTTAAAGGTTCTTCATGGAACCAAAATAAAAAACCTTTATTTTTAAGAGTGTATTTAAAATTATTTTGTTTTGAGCCGAGAAATGATACTAATAACTACTGAGATTGTGCTGCTAATCACTGCTGCTGTTGTATGCTGGGAATTTTTTGTTACAAGGGCATAAATTCCTGTGCATGGACTTCACATCTGCAAAATGTGAAGTAAATAAGGATGTACTTTAAATATAAATCAGTGTATGTGAATTAGACATTAGCTGTGCTTTTTAGAAGAGGGAGTAGCATGAGAGTTTCAATGCATGAGATAAGCTCATGACGCTCCATAGACACAAAGATGAAAAATTACATTACTGGACAGTCTGGCATAAATCTAAAAACTGTTTGAAGCCCAGCGTAATTTTTATAGATCTGTGGACTGTCATGCCCTTATGAATAAGAGAAAGGACTGAACTTCAGTGAATGTCTATATTACAAGGCTGATTTTACTTTTGCCTTCATTTCCGCCTTTTTTCTGCCTCTTGTCTTGCCTCTGTCTCTCTTCCTCTGACTGCAGGCATTTGCATGGTGGTCAGATCTGATGGTTGAGCATGCCGAGACGTTTCTTTCTCTATATGCTGTGGACATGGACGCGGCTCTGGAGGTCCAACCTCCAGACAGCTGGGACAGCTTCCCTCTCTTTCAGCTTCTCAATGACTTCCTGCGCATTGACTGTGAGTATTTACAGTGATCTTTTCTGGACAGGTCCATATATTTTATGCCTTATTAAATGTAAAATATTCTACTTTAAATACAATTATTGACACCAAATGTGCCTCATAGACTGAATTAATATAACAAATTTATTTTAATTAATATATATATATATATATATATATACAGTGCACAGCATAAATGAGTACA
>NW_015544201.1:1226270-1226659 GCF_001515605.1 Sinocyclocheilus anshuiensis
TATAGCAGAAAGAGCACCAACATTCAAAAACAATGGACTTGTGAAAAGGCCCCTGAAATAATCAGGTCTTCACTTCAAGCTTTCATTTAGTAAAGAGTGAGTTTTTGCTAGAAAAAGAGCAGGAGAAACACTGTGAAATTGTCTCAGAGCCGGCAAAAGCTGTGAAAAGAGTGACACTTGATCTCACAGAGTAAGATGCAGCCTGCAGAAATGACATGCATGGTTGTTTATCCACACCAGAACTACTGACTGTAGCCAAAGCACAATAAACTCATTTAGCTTTTTCCAAGGCGTTGTTGGGCATTTTTTTTAACATGAAAATGAAGATATTCATTCTCCTGAGTTGAAAATCCTTCAGTGGACATGTATTTCACTCAATCTTAACACTC
>NW_015544201.1:1226843-1246246 GCF_001515605.1 Sinocyclocheilus anshuiensis
AGAGAGAGAGAGAGTGTAATCATGGTCATCATAAAACAAAACATTGAAATGAATGAAATTGGAAATTGTTATATCAACAGTTCATTATGGCATAATTGTGATGTTGCATGCCTGCAGTAGGTTACAAATTGCAACAAAACAGAGCTTTAAGAGGCAATATAGAAGAATTAAGGACCAAATAGCGAAACCCGTAGGGGGTCGAACCAACACATTGAATGTAAAGAGTTTGATCTAGGCCTTATCACGTCTCTAATGAACTGAAGTCAATGGGGTGCTGTCCATGGTGCTAAAGCCACACTGCCATGGGCTGCAGTTGACTAATTATCCTAGTGGCATTCTTTGCACAGCTTGACAGGTTGTTGTCTGGTAACCTATTCTTGATATTGAATTGCTTTTTCTGCTGGGAGATCTAGAGCTTGAGAAAGCAAGAGTGTGTGTACTGTGTGTATGAAATAAACAATTTAGCAGTATTTCCCTTTTTTAATTATTTTTAAATTTTAATTACATTTTTTATTTTTCTCCCATTACATTCACATGCTTAGTATTAATTTTAAACTGTTTGTTTATTTGCTTGCTTTTTGCTTGTATTTGTTTATTTTTGTTCTTCTGTCTCTTCTTATCTTTTACTATGAGAGATTGTGTAACATCCTAAAATAAAATAAAAAGATTGGAATTATTTTTAATAATCTCTTTTAAAGAAGGGAGCAGAAATAGTATTTTATAGATGGTCTGTTTTTCAGCATTCCAGCAAAGACCAGAAAAGAAAAAATGTTTTTGGTTGACTCTTCTTAACCCATATAAAATGCACAATGTATCATATTAGATATGCAAATTTTTAAGTGTTTTAAATTATAAACATGATCAATATGTTTGTACACAATCTACTACATGCCTTCTGTCATCTCATTGATGCATGGTTTATACTTTTTTAGTAAATAAAAGGCCTTGTAGTATTGAAAACATCCACTTTCATGTCGTGTAACATGCTTTTTGCTTTGACATCTTTACTGCTTTTTATAACAAACGTAAGAACTTTTACATTGTTAGTTATATTTCAAGATGAACACTTGCTGAGCATGATTTTTTTTTTCTCCAAATTGCATATTTTTGCTCTGTTTGGTCCTCTGAATAAAACTCCATATTCTCACTATAACATATATTAGCCTTAAAAGCCTGATGCAATAAATATGATACTTATCAAAAAACACACATGCAAACTTTTTTATTTTATTTTGTCTAAAGGTTCAATAAAAAAAAAATCAAGTGTCATCTAGTTCCCCAATCTAGCACCATGTATTTCTCCATAAATCCACACACATATTAGTCTACAGCACAGAGACACATATCACCTCCCCCTGGCCTCCTCACACACAAGCACACTCACATAAACACAAACACAAGTAAACACCATTGAGCCTACAGCATGCACTACATCTGTGGAATAGGACATTCAACATGGAAGGTCACTATCGTCCTGTGCCTGTAGCACTGAGTTAGGCATGAAACAGCCTTAACACCAGACAGGCGCTAAAGCAGAAGCTATTCATGCTGCTAATGAGGTCTAAAACAGAGGAGCCTGGGAGACCCCACTGCCCCAGCCACTCGCTCGCGGACAAACACAGCCAAGTGTACATCCACCGCCGCTCAAGTGGCTAATTGGAACAGAGCAATCAGGGAAGCAAACAAACATGGCACCTACTGCGAATGATCGACCTTGAGTAAAGCGAGAGAGATAGTAAGAGACCAGAGTGAGAGAACTAGAGATGCTGTGCCTACTATGCTTAGTCATCACATGCTAAAATCTCCACCAATACAGTGCATTTTTCGTGTCCAATTACTTGGTGGCTTTTTAGATGCACAAATCAAAATGTTTTTAAATGAGCTGTTAGAGATGTATGATAAACTGTTATCTAACATAAAAATAACATAGAAGTGTTTGAACCCTATAGCATGATGGGAGGATGGTAAATAATCTCATTCCCTTTCTATAATTTTTGCACTAGCAGTCAAAAGTTTGGAATAATTTTTTTGAAAGATGACTATTATGCTTACTAAGACATCAGAAATGCAGTAAAAACTGTAATATTGTGAAATATTATTACAATCGGCAATAACTTTTCTATTTTAATATATTTTAAAATGTATTTTTTTGTTATTTTATTTTATTTTGTTGTCTAAGTTTTTATGTTTACTTCTGTTTATTCCTATTATGATGAAATCCAAACATCAGAGTTTAGGCATGTCCCAAAACCCATAAGATAAATCAAAAATAAAATCACTCATATAATATTTGGTTTGATCTCCTGAAATTGAAAGTGCCATAACACTTCTATGTTTTGCCAGATTCATTTTTCAGATTTGCTTAGTCACACATTCTCTGCCATTACTACTGTATGTCAGCAGTCATTCACTGTGTTCTTTCTCTCCCACTTTCGTCTTACTATTTCAGATCATTTATGTAATGGGAAGTTTCATAAGCACCTTCAAGATTTGTTTGCCCCTCTGGTGGTGAGGTATGTGGATCTAATGGAGTCCTCCATAGCTCAGTCCATACACAGAGGATTTGAACGAGAGTCTTGGGAACCTGTCAAGTAAGCAAAACACTTTTTACTTTAAACTTAGATGTTAATTCAGTAGGCTACGATTACAAAAATAAAAATGCATGCAATTAAGCATGCCCCTTGGCCTTCCACAGTCTCACCATTTACACACAAGTTTTCTTGTGTTCAAAAACAGCTAGATGGATTCCAACAGAATGAAAATGTGTTCACAATGTGTTCTGTCTTTTTGTTTTCTTGAATCTTTCTTAACACTTGTCTACTTGTTTTTTTTTAACAGCTTAAAAGTAATTATTTTCAAGATACAGGTTCCATTTTCTTTAACTAGCCCTAATTTGCTTAGACTCTAAACCAGCCATGCTTGTTGAACTTTACAAACATTCTTACATGGTTCACAAATATACAAGTCATCAGAATAACTTGGAATCACTAGACAAAGCAACATAAGACAAAGTGTGTGACTGTAAGAATGTTAATGCTAATTGAATCAACAATCTGCGCTTCAGCAGAAACAAATGTGTTTTCTCGTAAAACCAGAGCCAAAGTGGTGATGATGTGATTCACTCCTTCTCATGTGCACTTTGCATCTCTACAACACCATCTTATCTCTGAATTAATTCTTCATCTTGTGCTCTAAACATACTGTATGTAATGCTGTTTCTTTATCACCCACGCTTTCTTCTGTGCGTCTACATCACTGCATTCTTTCTCTGTGTTTTTTTCCTTTTCCACAGGAGTTTAACGAGTAATTTACCCAGTGTCAACCTACCAAATGTGAATCTACAAATGCCTAAAGTACCAAATCTACCATTGTCAGTTAATCTGCCACCAATGCAAATGCCTAGCTTTTCCACCCCCAACTGGATACCGGGTTTATCTGATACTGAGTGTGTACTGAGTCTGTACTTAAATCTAATATATGCATGTGTGGCCTTAGCATGAACATAATTGTCTTTAGTTTTCACTTAACTAAAATTCAAATTTACCCTAGATCAATTGTAGGTATAGGTTTTATTTGAAGATTTTCATTCAGAAAGTCTTAAGAGGTGCATCTACAGTTGTAAGAAAAAAGTTTTTGAACTCATTTCCGCTTGAATTTTTAAAATGATATTATGGAACATCACACAACATTTTACAATGTCATATATTTTTGTTGAGCTGCAGATTTTAGCTTATATTTAGACATGATAATTAAAAACCGATTCTCCAAACCTTAGCATATTACAGCTTTCCAGACGAGAGTGAAATACCTTACACGCTGCATGTGTTGGAAAAAAATTACACATCCACACGCAGACATAATTACGCATGCTGAGTGAGACTCGGTGTAAATATTCCATCTCTAAGGTGTAATAGTGGGTAAACACCAAAGGTTGTCAAAACTAGTTGAAGCCACCTCAAAATATCTGTCTTAACATATCAGACTTGAGCTTAAATTACTTCAACTTTGTAGAAATTAGTGTTTACAAATTTCAATTATGCTAAGGCCACAGCATGGAAACAGCCCATAAACAATTTTTAACCCAAAAAGGCCCTAAGCATGTTGAAGGGTTGGAAGATACAAATAACTCACTATAGAAATATGCTCACGTTTTGCCAGCTCAATATTAAAGCTGAAGTGTGTCATTTCTGCTGTAGCGGCACCAAACAGACTCACAAAAATAACTAGAAGGGAATATTTGTTAAGACAATTTGGTAAATGTGATCGTGACTTGTCTTAAGTCTGAAGATTTAACACTGCTAAATAATGCTGCTTGGTTGCCAGGGTATTTTGAATGGTTGCTCATTAAGAGTTTCTTATGGAAACTTAATTGCAACTTTTTATCTACTTATTTCTTGCAATTCTGAGGAAAAAAAGGTGACATGTAAACTGTAAATTGCAAAATATAACACTCAAAATTATTTTTTTCCCATATTTTCTAATGTGTTCTGAGTGGTCACATTAATGTCAAGCCAGAATAATAACAATTTCAATCCAGTTCAAATGTTTGTTCAGTCAACAGTTAGCCCTGCCCCAAACTCATGATATTGGTTGAGCCAATATTGTTCATTTAAGCCACTAAAACAAACAGATTGCAATTTTGTTTGGTGCTGTGAGTGATTATACACTCCGCCTTTAACAAAAATTACTCACAATACCATGGTCGTATGATTAGATGCTGTTCATTGGTATCTGGTCATGAATAAGTAATGCCGCTTTAACATCCTGTATCTTTCCAACATCTTCCTCCTTTCCCTTTTCCTGTTAGAACAGAATAGGATACAGGTGTCCATCCTCATTCCTCCTGCTGTATTTGCTGGGTATTGGGTCCTAGAGTAGTAGCACTCACACCACCTGTAGCCTGTCTTAGGATAGGGTGTTAGGATGGGAATACTGAGGGAGATCACCCCTGTCCCACTTTTGGCCCTGTCCTGTTTCCCTCATCTACATTGTGACAGACAATGCTCTGAAGTGATATGCAAGCTTCAGAGAAAAAGGCATCTGCTTTCAGTAGAAACTAAATATAAGATTCTAAAAGGACTGGATTGTGTGAGAAACCCAAATCCAAACAGCATTGTATTTATTTATTTTTAATTTTTTACACAATGGCTTAATAACATTTTTGTTTGTGGTCTAATATTTTTTTATAATATTTTATATTATTTTTTTAAATAATATTAAATATTATTTTTTATAAGAGATTTTTTTAAGAGAAATCCTGTTTCATTTATTATTATTATTATTATTATTATTATTATTATTATTATTATTATTATTATTATCTTAAGAATTGCATTTCAAAACTTTCAAAACAAGTCTTTATAACTTTTCTTAGTAACGTTATTTTAAAAAACCCTAAAACGTAAAAATAAAAATAACTATCAAAAATTATAAAGTAGAAAATAAAATATGAATATGCAAAGATTATATATTGTTTATGAAGTTTATACATTTTAGTAAGCCTCTCAAGTATGATTGCATTTAAAATTATTGAATTTAATATACTATCATTATTAAAAACAACTAGAATGAATGAATGAATCAATTGATGAATAAATAAAAGATTGATACTGTCATTGATTATTAGTGAGTATCAGTCTTTTTTTTATTATTATTATTTTTTTATCAACAGACACTCACATAGAGCAGTAGAATGATGTGTAAAAATATATTTACAGATTGATTAATAATCAATCTGTAAATAATTAATAATAAATCTGTAAATATATTTCTACACATCTTTCTACTGCTGCTCCGTTAGAGTCTTCTAACTAAATCTGGCTTCAGTGTGAAGCTCTCATTGCTTCAGTTGATCTTAAAATATGATTCCACTGAAGATGCCTTGGCCTGCTGGCTGTTTGAGGACTCATACTCAGGCTGTAAGGAATGGAGTGAGAATCAGTCTCTGTTTTCTTCTATGAGCAATTCTTCATTCACTTCAGACCATGTGGATTTAAAATGGGCTCCATCCAAACAGATCTATGCCTGTCTGGGACTGTAGCTTCTCCTGCCACTTCATACACATACAGCCTTTACTTGTGATGTTGCAATTCTCCTTTGACATCATTGTGCATGTTTACCTTTCCTGTACTCAAACAACCAGGCCTGACTGGTTATCATTTTGTTTTAGGATTAACCATTTATTTTTTCCATGGAACGATTGCCAGTGAGGTTGATCTGTAGCAGAGCAACTCTGCAATGATCGGGAAGTGGTAAAAATAACTAAAACAAATGTTTCACCCTGGAGTGTGGACTTGAAACAGGTTTTGTTTTCTTTAGAAAAAAAACCTGCCCTTTGACCTTCCTACTTCCCGACCTCGGAGCTTTCCCTTATTTATATGCAGCTTTGATTAAAATAACTTACTGTATATCCCTCTGACTGTCTCCTCTACACATGTCCTGGTGTTGGCAGTAATGGTTCAGGGACATCAGAAGATTTGTTTTGGAAGCTGGATGCATTGCAGACATTCATCAGAGACCTGCACTGGCCAGAAGAAGAGTTCTCCAAACACCTGGAGAGCCGACTCAAACTCATGTCCAGTGACATGATCGAGTCCTGTGTAAAAAGGTGAGACTTGAAAACATTGTTGACAGTTGGAAACCTGTTAATATTCAGTAATATCATTGATTTGACTGCAGTGAAACTATTAGATGAGAACAAAGCGGGAGCTGAATTGAGTTGGATGGTGACACTCTTGCCTTCTTTAGAGCTGCTTTATAGCCAAATCAAATTCATTTCATAATTGACAAATTTTGCAACAAGAACAATTTTACTGAACTGAATCAACATTGCACTGACTCAAGCTGAATAACAACACTATTGTCTTCTGCAGAGCTGCTTATAGCTGAATCGAACTTGTTTCATAATTAACTGACATTTATTGAACTGAACTGAATCAACACTGAACTGACTTGAGCTGAATAATGACACCATTGTTTTTTTAGAGCTGTTTTACAGCAGAATTTGAATTTGTCTCATATCTTATGTACTTTGCTACATTAGTAATGTAATTTTCCTGTTTATTACTTTGAAGCTGCTTTGAAACAATCTGTATTGTAGAAAGCGCTGTAGAAATAGAATTGACAGCGGACACTTTAATTGCTCAAGAAACTGACATGTCCTGCAGTGTAACATGCTATACTCCATCAAAAACTATTTTAAACAGCATTTTGTTAATTATTTTTTAATATGCATGCTTTAATGACACAACATTAATTGGGAGACTGCATGGAATATTTTTATTTTTAAAAATCTATGTAACAGCACAGGACCATCTAAAAAGAGGCCAAACGTGATTCGAAATAATAATGAAATTATAAACTTTCCTGTATACATTCATGTAAATTTTGATCAGATTTTTTCATAAATAAAAAAAAATCATAAATCAATTTGATAAAATGGAAAATATTGATGTTGATTTAAAAAAAACTGCACATTATATATCAACTAACCAAATAACATATATCTAGTAATTGAGTCATCTAGTTTGCAATTAGAACTACATTTTAATTCTTCATGATGTGACATTACAATCACTGTAAACCCTCATCAGTAGTCATTTGACTTAAATGAACTTTAGTAAACAGTACATATAAGCAGTGAAATAATTTTTGTCAAATCTGTTGGCTTTGCCATTGGACTAACTAAAAAAGGGTTAGCTGATTTTCAGTGTGCAGCCCCACATCTGTAATCCTTCTACTTAATGTGTTTTGAGGATGTCAAGCCGGACGTCTTCTTAGCTGCATTCTTCCAGTCACTCTTAAGGTGTGATAAACTCTTTGTCTTGCATGCTGTGAGTGAAGACATGATTTGAAGTGCTTTGAGAAACTGTTGTAAGTAATGTCATGGTCATTTGCTGATTCAGAAGATGATCAGGCTTAACAAGTAAAATAATCCATTCCTTTTCCTCTTCCACTCCACACAAAGACTTTTTAATATGCTAAAAAAAATGTGAAAAACACAAGACTAATTTGTGCATTTCATTTATTTCATTCACTTCTTTATTGCATCTCAGTCATCTCAAAAGCTAAAATTCTGCCGAGAGTATAACACAGAAACTCTCAATTACATGGCATATATTTTGTCTTGTTTCCTGACTTTTTTTTTTGGCAATCCTACCCCATTCTTAATTACCAAAGTGACCAGTCAGAGTTCGGTCTCCGTTCTCTTGTTTCAGAACCAGAGCAGCCTTTGAGGTGAAGTTGCAGAAGAGCCCACGCACTACAGACTTTCGTGTCCCTCAGTCCATATGCACCATGTTCAATGTTATGGTGGACGCCAAGGCCCAATCAGCCAAACTATGTGCCATGGAGCTCAGCCAAGAGGTAGATAGCACCAGCAAATGTATCTTTCTGTTCTCACTTAAATTCTTCCACACTTCTCATGTTCGCTTCCTCTGTATCTTTCTCATCATTGCAAACATACACTTTCTCTGCCACAGTTTCCAGTAAAACACCCTCATAATGTGCTGATCTGCATACATCTAAGACTGAATATCAATTTATATTAAATCCCTTATTCTGTAGTCTTTTGAATTGCATGAATTCATCATATGCACCAGCCTATAATATATACAGTAGGTATATATGAATTGTTTTTTAAATGTATACACACACATATTCTCTATGATTGTCAATATATCATTTAAATGCATTTATTGCTGTAGATCTGAATGATTCACCAGCATGGCAGTTTTCCATTGTTTCAGGATTTTAATTTAATTTGACTCTGTGCTGGAATGAGACGTTTTCTTTTTCTCTCTGTTGCTCTCTAATTGTCACTGTCACCTTGTCTGCCGTATCTTTCTTTTCATCCCTTTTCTCAATCTTGTGAAAGTTTGTTAGAGAACGGGTAAGTGTGGCTAACAATTCAATTGAATTCTCACCTTTATGTCCCAAAGGTATAATTAGCAATCCTAGCAGTTTCCCCCAGTCTTGTGACACTTAAATTGTTTTGATTATATTACCATATGTGGTAGCTTCTTCTGAATATACATGTGCTAGAAGTGAGACATCTCATATCTGTAGGATCTTGAGACAGGTAATGATCTGAACTGAATTAATTACCCAGATGTATTTGATATGAGGTAAATGGAGACAAAGGGATTGAGTTTGTACAGATTATCCCAGGTGAAAACGACAAACAGCTCAAGAAACCTTGTTGCGATTTGTGCTCATTATGTCTTTCTTTTCCAGAGACAGTACCACTCGCAAATTGACAATCTCATCGAGGAGACGGTGAAAGAAATGATTACTTTACTCGTGGCAAAGGTAGCATTCAAGCAATCCAATATTCCTAAATTATGTTTGTTTTTATATCTACATAGAATTACTTCCTAAAAAGAGTAAGAGCAGACTTTAATTTTATAAAACATACTGTTTGTTGGTTTATATTCGTTATTAAATCTCTTGAAATTCTTAGCATAGAAATAATTATCAGTTATGACAATTTCACATTTTGAAGGGCAACATGTTCTAATTTTTTCTTCTTCTGATTTTTACAGTTTGTTGTGATCCTAGAGAGTGTTCTGGCGAAGTTGTCACGTTATGATGAGGGCACACTTTTTTCCTCCTTCCTGTCATTTACAGTAAGAACAAATAATTGTTTTTAACACAAATTCAAATACAAACAATTTTTAATACAAATATTTTACTTCTGTCACAAGATACTTTGACTCAAACATTTTAACTAAAAAAAGTAATAAAAAATATTTAATCTTATATTAAAACTTGTAAAATATATTTTTTAAACTTGTAAAATAATTTTAGCTTTGTTTTTAGCTTAATATTTCTATAGGGGATGTTATTTTTAACTCGTTTTTAATATTCGTTTTTAAATTATTATTTTAATTTTGATTTTTATGTCCCTTTTATTTGTAGGTAAAAGCTGCTTCAAAATATGTGGACGTACCTGTAAGTGACAACAGGATTTTTCTAATGCTTATTGATTTATCGATCAAAACAGTTAATTGTTTATAAATCAACTTCTTTCTTTAAGTTGTTCATCAGTCAATTTATACATTTTTGTTTCTTGTAGACATGAAACCTGAGTATAAGCATATTAGTCTAAATGATGAATTAATAGCATGTAACACTTTGTTTTCAAAAGCCTTGTAATAGCTTTAAGATTCAGCTAATAATTGCCATGGCCTGCTGTGCAGATGGCCATCTCTTAGCCCCAAATGGCCATTCATATATATGTGAGAGAGAGTCGTTTCTGTGAAGCTCTCCCCTCTGCAGCAGACAGTGTGATGTGTGTGTTGTGCAACAAAAGCCCATTGTGAAGATGCCGCTGGGTCCAACTCATTGCATTCAGCATCACATCCCTGAGTTTCCTTCAACTGCCAACACATTTGGTAACGACGCGAGGCTTTTTAAATTAAAACCCTGTCAATGAATGCTGGAAGCGTCCTCTCGCTCTCTTTCTCTCTCTCCCTTTGTCGTTCTCCTTATGATCTGAGGGTCAGCAAATCTTATGTTTCCATGGTAATTGTTTGCTTAATGCACAAAATAAATTATGTCTGAAAAATTTGCTAATTTGCACTCTCTGAAAGGACCCATAGATGTGTGAAGTAAGTTCAATTTACAGTGTCTAACAATTACCAATTCTGATGACCTTCATATGCCCGCTGGCTAAGAAAGTATTTAAATCTCCGCTGAGGCCGAGCAGGGGGGCAAAACACCCCAGATGATTTACTCTGGCTTGACTTTTTACTTGCTATTTTGTTGAATAGAATCGTACTAATCAAATAGCATTGTTATCCTGCCGGCCTGTTCAGAATTCAGACTTCTAAGAAAATGAGAAAACATCTCATTCATCTAAGAAAACACTTTTCATCTGTCTGTCAGGTGAAATATAGTTTGCTAATTTGATAGTAGATAGTAGCTTAATACTTTAGAATGCAAAATCACCATGAGCGTCATATTAGCATAACAATACAGATTTCCGAACAGTGCAGTCACATAAGCGAAATTTTAGCTAAATTTTGTCAATAGTGTTGCAGTGTATGAGCTCGCCATCCAAGATGTAGATGATTTTGTTTCTTCATCAGAACAGATTTGGAGAAATGCAGCATTACATCGCTTGCTCATTAATGGATGCTCTGCAGTGAATGGGTGCCGTCAAAATGAGAGTCCAGACAGCTGATAAAAACATCACAATCCACAAGCAATCCACACGACTCCAGTCCATCAATTAATGTCGTGTGTTTGTAAGTGACAAATCCATCATTTAGGTGTTTTATCTTTTAAATGTTGCTTCTGGCCAAAATATCAACCCATAATAATGCAAGAAGCAGAAGTGGTGCAGCCCTGTTGTCCTCTCACATCAAAATGCACTAATATACTTGTTTAGAACTGTTTATGCTTGTAAACAGTGCTTGATCTGTGCATATTTCTCTCCTGATTCAGATTAATGACTTTTTCAAAGGAGAAAGCAATATTATGGATAGAGGACTCGACAGGTTGATGAAGCAACGGTTTGAGTTTAAAATCATTGACGGATTTGTTTGTTCCAAACATGCAGCTTTTCACTTCACAAGACATTTATTGATGGAATGGAGTCGTGCTAAAGCTATTTATGTAGTCCTTATATACAGTAGATTGTTCCAAATAGGTCACGTATGAGGTTCCATGATGTTTAGGATGCTGCCTATACTGTATATAGGCAGTTCCCAAGGTTTTTGAGCGGAGCTGTTGTATGCTAATATTCAAATTACATTAAGCAGTAATACATCTTTCTCTGTCTTTCTTTCCTTCATCTGCAGAAACCTGGGATGGATGTTGCCGACAGCTATGTGACATTCGTTCGCCACTCTCAGGATGTCTTGCGGGACAAGGTCAATGAGGAGATGTATATAGAAAGGTTATTTGATGTAAGTAATGGCTGTCTTCTCCCTCTGTGAAGGGGGAGGCCCTTCAAAATGTGACATAACAGCCAGCTAGGAGGGATAAGTCACATTTTGAGACCCTGCTTCTCTCTCTTTCTCAGTTAATTTCTCTATCTTTTAATCTTTGACTCTAACTTTCTCTCTTGCACTGCTTCTTTAGCTTAACCTTTCCACTCTGCAGTGCTGTGTGTGTTCCTGAATGTTCTGGCTGTAATATTCCCTTTGCTCTGCTCGTTATTCCTAGTGCAAAATTCTGGAGGAGGATTATCTTAAGATGTGTTCTCTCACAAAGGGGCATGCAGATGTGAGCTTAAGCAGTTCAAGCTACCTACAACACACTGCAATTAAAGATAGAAACTGAGAATCTACAGATGTCTACATAGCCGTAGCTATATTATGAAAGGTATAAATATATTACAGACCTTTGATTAAAGGTTCTGCTTATTTAGAATAGCTTGTGGTTCCATGAAGATAACAGTAGAATAGAAATATACAGAAGCCCTAAGTGGACAGGCTTGTTTTATCATGATCACAATTTTCTTTTAATCTCGATGTAACAAATCCCCCAAGATCTCAGCATAAGGTTTGGGGTCAATTAGAAAAATAAAATATTAATACTTTTATTCAGCAAGGATGCATTAAATGTATCAAAAGTGACAGTACAGACATTTCTAATGTTACAAAATATTTCTATTTCAAATAAATGTTTTTTTAACTTTCTATTTTCTATAAAAAATGTATCATTGTTTGCACACAAATATTAAGCAGCACATCTGTTTTCAACATTAAAAATAGTTTGAAATGTTTCTTGAACAGCAAATCAGCGTATTAGAAAGATTTCTGAAGAATCATGTGACACTGAAGAGTGGAGTAATGGCTGCTGAAAATTCAGCTTTACCATCACAGGAATAAATTACATTTTAAAATATATTCAAATAGAAAACGAGTATTGAAAATTGTAAAAATAATATTACTATTTTTTACTGTATTTTTGATTAAAAATTGCAAAAAATATTTTTGAATTAAAAAAAAAGAATTGTAGTGTAGTTATTTAGTAACATTTACAGTGATGTTGAGATGTCACAAATAGTGTGTATATACATATAGTGACTCTGAACATGTGGTCTACAGGTGCATCTCAATAAATTAGAATGTCGTGGAAAAGTTCATTTATTTCAGTAATTCAACTCAAATTGTGAAACTCGTGTATTAAATAAATTCAGTGCACACAGACTGAAGTAGTTTAAGGCTTTGGTTCTTTTAATTGTGATGATTTTGGCTCACATTTAACAAAAACAACGACATTCTAATTTATTGAGATGCACCTGTATTTTATTGCCATTAGGACATCTGCATGGATATGTGACAAATGCCTTTTAGTGATTGCAGCTAACCAGAAAAATTGTTCACAATTTTTTTTATTTTTTTTTATTTTTTTGTAAAAGTAGTGATCACGAGAAAACAACTCATGACAAGATCATGAAAAAGTGCAAAAAATAATGCATTTCCTCTTAGGGCTTCTGTAGAAACCAAACAAATTGGATATACTAAAACAATCAGAGTGTGATGGATATTGTTTTGTTCATTTTAGCTGATAGTTGGGGCGGGGGGGTGTTACAAAGGCAACTGCCCTATTTCCGGAGTAAATCTCCCGCTAAGGAGATCCAAATAGAAAGAAGCCCTCCAAACCTTGGGCTTATTGTGATAAAGGCTTAAAGAAAATGAAAGAATGAGGGGAAACACTGAGGGCAAAAAAAGAGGAGTTGAATAAGTAACACTGAAGGGGAGGGCACACAATGGAGAATACTGTCTTAAGGGATGGCCAGGCCATCATGTTGGTTATAATCCTTTTGTGCTGTCTGTAGACCAGTTTGTTAAGTGTGTGTTGTTGGAGAGGTGTGTTTGCATTGTGTGGCTAAAGACTTGTGTTTATATTCAGAAAGAAAGCCAGAGTGGGAGTGCCGATCTGGAATCATCTTTCCTGCCAGTTTGCTTGATGTCGCTTCTTGTGTGAAATCAGGACAAACTGAACCGAAAACATCGCTCCCGCTCTGAAATGCTTTGTGAATATGGCTCCTCATGTCATATGTGAACAATTCAAGTAAGACTCCTGATTGTGGTTCATTGTTGACTTTCACTGACCAAGGATCAGTAGTTTTACTATGAGATGCTTTAAACATATGAGCTCTGGTTTTTCGAGTGTCCTACAAAAAGGCTGCTTGAATCTGCTGCTCTACACCAGCTTGTACTGGTTTTACTTCGGTTTTGCAATGCCTAAGTATCTTTCTCCCCTCCTGGAGGTTGTCTGAAAAGATCCTGTGTTCACGTCTTTGTTCATTCGCTTGGAATGAGATGGTGTCGCTTATTTTTCAGTCGCATTGTGAATTTGCTTAATTTCCTTGAATGCAAACAAGAAAAATTCACATCTGCCCTGTCTTTCCTACCCTCTCATTCCATTTCTCCATTTTCCTTTCACGTTTTTTTCCACCTCTTTACTTGCTCTCTCTCTCTGTGCCTGAAATGAAACTTATCCTTCCTGTCAAGTTGTTTTTGTCACATTATGCCAAGTGGCGTTATTCAGAGTCAAATAATCTTCCTTTGTACATCTACTAGCATGGCCCATGTCCTCAGAGACTCAGCTCCTACATGCACTTACACACATCCATCCACACACAACCAGCCAACAAGCCAACCAGCCTCCCCAACCTCCCGCCCCACTGCCGTCAACCCCAGATGGGCACACATCTCTCCTCTCCACCCGCTGAAGTGGTCAGGCCTCCGTAGTCAGTTGAAAAAGACAACATGTGTGCATGCATACACACATGCACGCTCACTCTGTCTCACACACACTAACACGCACACTCTGGTCCTCACTGTTATGCTAAACAGCCATTGAAATAGCACCGCTCTTTATTGGGGGCTCCAGGCAACCTGCTCAAATGTTTTCTTGTTACTTTGTTAAAGATGTCATAACATCCTCCACAATTAGCCATAACACCACGTGCTGTTGTTTTAAACCTGCTACATGCACCCTATTAAAAAAACGGCACTCGGTTTATAAAAAAAAAGAGGAGATTATAGTATCGATGGGACTAATTAAATGGGTTTAAAAGAACAGCACCCCCCCCTTTTCACATTTTTTTTAACTCTATCCATTTTTGCTGATTTGGAAAAGCACATTTGATACAAGGAAGGAATAGTAATATAAATATTTTAAATATATAACTTTTTAAGCAATAAATTTGAGTTAAGCGTAGCAAAAACATATATTTTTTAATTATAGCTAGTTAAGATTCTTGTTAAATGCCTGTTAGTTAATACTGTACATGTTAGTCTGTTCATATTGGTCAGATTGATATTGGTTCATCTTTTCTGGTTTATTCAGACTAGGCAGTAAGATTTAAATAATTTAGAAAAATGTATCCAAAATTGTACTAATATGTTAATGATGAATAATGAAAAAGCTACATAATTTAGTTTGGACAGAGTTGCAGTCACTACAAGGGCTGTTTTCTTCCTCATTCATGCTGTATTGTGGTTTTTAATTTCAGCCAAGATCTTGCTTTCACTTGTTATTTTGGCCTCCTCCCCTTATACACTTTTTAATTTTTTGATTGTTTTAAGTAATCCGCTTTGAAATGATCTGTTAGGTGGGTGTAGTATAATTGCTTAGTGGTTCTTGGATGGTTGTCATATTGAAGTATATGTGGCCCACGCTAAGCTTGAGTTAATTGGGGTCAAGGATGCTGATTTCTCAAAGACAGAGATGGCACATTGGCCAGAGTAAGAAGATTATACTTGCTGTTTGACTAATTCAAAATATGGCTGTGCTCTGCTTTCATATCAGCGTTTCATAATGCAGAAAAAAGCGACCATATGGAATTAGGTATTAAAAATGAAAACAAAGAAAAATGGATGAAATTTTAGTCCAGTGATATGCATAAAAGGATGGAGAGTTAAATAATACTAGTAATTAATAGGAATCGTGAAGAGCTTTATTGATCATTTTATTAATTATTGATAAGTAAATTAATTAATTTATTTAACACATAAATGGATGACATTTTAAAACGAGTTTGTGGCAATTTAAGATTAATTAAACTATGAATTAAGATTAATTAAAATACATTCATATTAATTAATTAACATATTCAGACAAAATTATTTTACTTAATTTGAAAAAAGATTGATGATAAAAAAAATATTTCATTAATAAAAATTACTTAGAAGATGGTGACTTTTTAGAAGGCCAAAATCCAGATACAAGCTGCCTGAGAGCCAAATCATTCGCCAGTGGATGGATAACGTTTAAGTTCCGGAAAGAGGACCAGAGAGAGGGATAGAAAGGGAGAGGGAGGGGGAGAAAATTAATTAATTTCACTCCGCCAGCCTGCCAGTTCTTGAAAGAACAGCTGAGGAGAGCAGGATTAAGGCAGCTGTGCTTAACGTGAGGGCTCATCTGTCAGATTGGGGAGGAGCGCATAGATCATTGATTAAAAAAAGCCTTCTCCAAATCCAGTGCTTCACTGATACCGCCGTCCTGCCCAGGCTCTTCAGTGTGTGCGTGTGCATATGCATGCGTGTCTGAGTGCCAGCAGAGAGACTCAGATACACGGCAGATTACACACGTCAATTATACACTTAATCTGCTTCTGGGAGAGATTGCGGCCTACCCTCATTGATTGATTTGAAGTATTCCCGTTGACCTTGGCAGTTTTAGATCGTCAAGATTGCACTTTATTGTGACAGTTAATGCGGTTTAATCGTTCTGCTGCTGGATACTGCAAGGAACAAGTAGGGTTAGGGATACTGGAAAACAAGGCGTGTTTAGACTGAGCTGCTGCTTGTGTTCCATTTCACAGACCTGTAATACCATTTCACTGTCTGGGACACTTAACCACTTTGCAGGTCTGGCTGACCCAAGTGAACATTTTAATCAACTTTAGCTAGCACACAAACTTAATGCTGTGCATTCTGTGGTCTAAGAAAAATAGGGAGAAAAATTAATCAAGGCAACAAGTTTTTAATAATAAATGCAAATGTATTTTTTATTATCTTTGTGTATTTTGAAATGTAGTTTATTTATTTTAAAAGATTTTTAAAGATTTATTTTTTGTGTTTTGTTTTTTTCTTTTGCTTTGCTTTGTGTTTTGTTTAGCAAAAGAACACTTTGATCTACAAACATGCAGAAAACATGGAAAAGAAAAGACATATTGTCTTAGACAATTTTAAACAGTTTTATCCAGTACTTTTATTCATACCCCATCATAACAATTTTGTTTTGAAAATGTTTTTTGATTCTTGATTATAATAGCCAGAACAACAACAACCAAAAATGTGTTTTTGTTTTATTTCACTGAAGCCTCTGATTGCATTCAGATAATCATGCGATGTGGGAGGCGGATGCGTGCTTATTGTTTTTCTCCCCAGTTAGTCCTTTTATTTTAGAGGTAAACCAATTCAAAAAGGAGATTTAGATAAATAATTTGAACGCTAGTAGGTCAGTATGAAAAAAAAAGACTAAAAGGGACCCAACAGGTCCTTTCACGGAAACTGTTCAAAACATGTTAAAGGGGTTTGGCTCTTTCAGAATGCAGGGCAGATGTTAGAGGGTCATGTTTCTGATAATTACAGAGGCCGAGGTGCTTTCTTTGTCGCTTAATGTGAGCCGAGACTAATTTAAATAAACCCACAGCAACAACACTAACGGCTAGAGATTTTAGCAAAGTAAACGTTCAGCAGCAGAAGTGTATTCGAGCGCTGTGGCTCTCAACTGGCTCTATTAACCGTCTATTGGCTCTCTCTCCATCTCTTGCTCTCCCCATGACATATAAGTGAGGTATGGTGGCATTTGTTTGATTAACTTGTCTGACAAAAGTGACATCTGCTAGCGGGTTCATGTATACGAGAGGCTCAGCGCGGGTCCGCCTTTGTACATCTGTCAGCACAGAGGCAGGGGAAAAGGGTGAAAAGAAACAAATTGGTCCCAAAAAGCAGCCCATTCACCTTCTGCGCTCCCCCTCCCACCCCTTAGCCATTCAGGTGCACCGCGGGGCTCTCAAGTGCTCGCTGGTTTATTCCATTTCGTTCCCCCCATTGATGCCGAACCCCACAAGTGTTATGCTCCTCATTCCTGCTTGGCTCAACCTGTTCTGTATTTTATCCCTCATCCCCTTTTCTTCATTGTGTGTTTACTCAATGACACGATCACAGGCTGTAATTCCCGCCGTGTAGTTCATCTCAACGAGCTCCTTCTTTTGGAGCATGTTTTTCTAAAGAAAGGCCCTGTTTGGACACTGTCACACACAAGCACCGGTTTCCATAGCAGAAATGCATTCTTTGCAATTATACTTTTTGATCTGCTCGTTCATTTTGTGCCCTGCCCAAAAAATTGCTCCAGACACCGTTCTGTTCAGTAGGTTATTCCTTCATTCGCACAAAAAAAAAACAGCATTAGAGACATTTAAAAGTGTAGCAGAGCTTGCTCAGAAACAGTAAGGGCTTGTTCCACTTAAGGATCTGGTGAGGCGTGCAAATCCCGAGCAGGGTTCTCTTTGTATCCACAACACAATTGCGAGCAGTTTGAAGCCCTTTCGCTTGCTGAGCCTGAAACTTTATGTTCAGTCCTGCCATTCAGAAGCACCTATTTCTGGAGAGAAAGAGCGAGAGAAAGAGAGCGAGGACGCTAACGCAGCAGCGTGTCGGAGGACCGCGTTTAGGGTCGCGTATTTCCTACACAGCATTTTTTCCGCAAGGTCTCAGGGTCCCGCAGCGGAGAGCTAGCGAGCACCGGGAGGCGTGGGGTCACCGGTGTGAGTTACCATGGTAATTGAGTTCAGTCATCAATGGACCTCCTCTCAGGAGGGATGAGGCCAACAATAACGGGCCGGTGGTGGCCGTGAACAGCAAGCAGGTAGGATTACCCCAAGCTTTTGTCCTAAGTGCATAATGTCTTGTAGTCAGATTTAAAGACTCCTCAGCCCCCGGGCCTCCCTCTCTGGCCTGGCAAGGGGCCCGATTCACTCGCCTGGCCAGCAAGAAGGACAAGTGCCCTACGACCCGCTGGCCTGAGAGAGGCGGCTCTATTAAGCGCAGACAAAGACGCAATGAGTACCAGGAGAAAGGTTGGACATTCGATTTTCTTGTTTTTTGTTCAGGGTATTTTCTTGATTTTGATTCGCAAGGAGCACGGAGAGGACAGGGAGCACGAGGAGGCACCGCTTTCGTCCTGTTTTCATCTCCACCGGCTTGTCGCTTTGCATTAACATCAGCGCTAGCAACCATCATCATTCCATCCCTACTGCTAATTGCAGACACAGCTGGGTCCCAGCAGGAGCGCTTCTCAAACAGCCTAGGCTGAGAGTAGGCTGAGTGGCACACACACATTACAGAGCCACTACCACCAGCAAGGGCAGAAAGAGGCAGAGTCACAGGTTGCTTGTAATCCCCCCATTACCCCCCACCGAGCCTCCACCT
>NW_015544201.1:1246426-1251540 GCF_001515605.1 Sinocyclocheilus anshuiensis
TTTTTCTAATCCGAGCTCGGCCCTTACCAGCTCTTTCTTCCTCCTGGTTCTCACATAGGAACCGCTAGCTTTCAGGTGCTTCAGGATTCGTTAAAAGCGAGCGTGTGTGCGTCTGCGACGGGGGTGGATGGATGTGCAACCTTACACTGAATTCTGTTTGTTGCCCCCCTGCTAGGCGCTATGGCTTCCTGTAACATGTCAAAGACGAGAGTGTGAACGCAAGCTTAGGAGCGCGACTTGTGCATGTGCGTGGTGTGGCAGGGGGCAGGAGGTCGCTCAGCCTTTCAGCGCACCCCGCTAGAGGTGTGGGGGCCCTGCAGATGTTCATGTGTGTTGTATCGGTAACCATAACGTATGCGTCCAACACACACTCGCATGTACACACAGCCCTCATGCTTTCCAATATCAGATGGAACTCGTTAGATGATCACAGATCTTCTTTCATTATGCATTCAGAGTCATGATACTCCTGTTTTGGCTAGCAGCTATTGCCAGCTTCCCGCTGCTCAATATCCAAAAAGTGCCACAGTACATAATACGCTCTCGGAGAGTCTTCTGTTTCTCTGCTGACAGCAGAACAATGTCCCACTGCCAGCACTGTTCATTTTACAACCAAGACCATAGAGGACACGGTCTTACTGGACGAGTCTCATGAGTTTGAAATACTGATTTATCAGAAAATACGCCTGTGTCCACATTGTGTGTCATTTGATTTGACATCTAATTTGGTGCCCACAGCAGGGTCTATAAAGTGGAACTCCTAAATTATTATTATTTTCAGTATTTTCGATTTTACATGTTGATAATGTCATGAATTGATAGTTTGCTAGTAATTTTTGAAGAAACGGTTCACCCCAAAATGAAAATTCTGTCATCATTCGCTTCGTTCCAAACATTCTTTCATCTGTGGAAGTTATTTTGGAAAAAAAAAAAGTTTATTGTCTATACAATGAAAGTCAGTGGGGTCCAGTATTGTTTTGGACCCCATTGACTTACATGGTACTAACAAAACCAATTTTCATTCTTCAAAATATTCAAAACAGTCTTCTTTTGTGCTCCACAAAAGAAAATCAATCATACCGGTTTAGAATGACACGTTTTTAGTAAATGATGACAGAATTTTTATTTGTGGGTGACTAATTGCTTTAAAATGATAAAGGGCGGCGAGGTCACACTATTATAGGAACAAATGTAGGAGATACAGGGTGAGCATGAGAGAAAGACTGAGTGTGAGAGAGAGCAGTTGCTCCAGGTCTGGCCTCCCTGTGGGGAGCCATCGCGGCCCGGCTGCCCGATCTTTCACAGGCACAGAGCACCAGCCCTCACAGAGCAACACCAAGCTCTGATTCACTGCAGGGACAAGCCACTAAGCTCAGCCACTTAGATTGAATCCTAAAATGCCCATTTGATTATTCAGACACACCTTAGTGGCAACATTTTACCAGTGTACCACTTAAACACCAGTGGATTGCCCTTTAACGTGTTAAACTGGTGAACCAATGAAACATTTGACTTGGTGAATTGTGTAATGTTTACTACTCAGGGCTTTTGACAAGGTGAAAGTGCCTTTTTTAGACCATCACAATCAGAAGCGTAATGCCTTTTCAAACTGAGGGTGCAAAGTGGATTTTTTTATGGAACGTCCACAAAAAGGATTTTTGATAATAAGGCTGCAAGATCATTGTAGGTTACAAATTGTTGTCTAAAAACTGTAGCAGAAATCATATATCTATACTTGGTTCATCTAATCAAGTCGCACCATCATATCGCATATCAACTTCTATGTTTCATGTGGAACACAAAAAAAAGTTTTGTTTTTTTCTCTCTCTTTTCCATACAAGGAAAATCTGTGAGCATTGGTTTATTTATTTTTTTTTATTATTAAAAACCGTAGTAAATAAATAAATTAATAATTATGTGTAAATAATAATTGTGACGAATATATGTAAATTGTTAATGCCAGGTTTAAAGGGTGTCTGTTAGAGTTCAGGTTTTTCGTATATATGAAGTGTATTTGGAAAAAAAAAAAAGTAAGACCCACTTTAAACCCGGCATTAATATTTTCTTGATATATATTGTATTTTCTTGATATATATATTGGTCATGTCACTGGTGCCCCTGTAAAACAATAGGTAAACGACACCCCTGGTACTCAGCAATGCTAGTCTAACATTTTCTCGATTATTTTTTACTGATTGTATGCATAAGGCCTCATAATGGTACTGTCAAGTGTGCTGCAGTTACCCAAGACACACCTCTTGTGTCTCCGGCTCGATTTGCTCAGCTCCTAAACCGTTGAGACTCAGTCAGCTCAGATTACCATCAGACCAGCTCGATCATAACTAATCAATTAGACTTCAAACGAGATTCTCCCCACGGTCTAACATCTGCAGGCCAAAAGCTAAGTGTGCTGCCTATTTAGGAGGTGCTTTGAGTTCAGTGCGTTTCAGTGAGTAGAAATAGAGGGCAAAACGCTGAGACTAAGAGTGAGGAATTCTCGTAAAAAAAAAAAAACCCTAAGCCACGGTTACATTAGCAAGCTCATTGTGACTGCGGTAAAGACAACATATCCGCTGGGAACTATGGATGTTTCTCTCTCAATGTGACAGGAAGTGCCACGTTTGAAGCGCATGCAGGCTCAGGGCAGGATTGTGGCTAGCTTAACATGGGCAACATCTCTCATGATCAGTGTCCAAAAGCAGCACAGGAGACAGCTGATGGGATCCAAAACTGTCAATTAGCAGTTCCTGGGTGGAGCTGTGGAGACAGGGAGAGGTTTGGGTGAGGATCATGACTGTGACAGAGGGACTTCATCTGAGGCAGAGCTTGTTGGGACCTCTTTTATGAACAGCCCCCCTTGTAATGTCACCAATTTGCTCTCAGTGCCTCTTTAAGCTCTGTTCTACCAGTCATTTTCCTCCATACCTCTCTACAAGTGAATCTAGTATACTTGATGCTAAATTTAGTACCGGTCAAAAGTGCATAATTAAGATGGCTATTAATGTAATTAATGTTTTTGAAAGAAGTCACTTATGCTCACCAATGCTGCATTTATTTGATCAAAACTAAACAGTAATATTGTGAAATATTATTACAATTTAAAATACCTGATTTCTATTTGAATATATTTTAAAATGTCATTTTTTCCTGTGATGGCAAAGCTGACATTTTCAGCCATTACTCCAGTCTTCAGTGTTGTATGATCCTTCAAAAATCATTGTAATATGCTAATTTGCTGCATAAAAAACATTTCTTATTATCTATGCTGAAAACTTTGATTTGTTTGATTTGTTTGAAATAGAAATATTTTGTAACATTATAAATGTCTTTACACTTTTGATCAAGTTAATTGCGGGGAAAAATATTCATTTATTTTCTTTATTGTTTTTTAATCTTAATCTTACTTTAGAATGGGGGTGTATCAGTTTCCACAAATATATTAAACAGCAAAAACTATGATAAAATTAATAAAACTATTATATATATGATGAGCATAAGTGACTTCTTTCAAAAACATTAATAACAAAAATCATAGTTATTCACTTTTGACCAATAGGAGTTTTCTTCTACCAAATTTAGTATCAAGTATTGGTAGTAGGAAAATGACTGGTATTATAGGTTGTCAGTCTGATTGGTTATTCAGAGTTGTGAGTATTTTTAGATCTTGTACTAAAAGGATTTTCATTCACACAATCTGCTCTCTTGACACAGATCTGCTGCCATCACTTGTATGTGTTTGTTGTTTTTGTAGATGTGTGTTCTTGTGTGTTTGTGCGTGGCAGCATCTATATGTGTGTCTGTCTTTGCTGGAGAACAATGTATTTGTGTTTCAGCAATGGTACACCAGCACAATGAATCTCCTGGGCACCTGGCTGATAGACCGTATGGACCTGCAGTTGCATGTGTATCAGCTGAAAATCCTCATCAGAATTGTAAAGGTAAAAACGACACCATAATTGACCACTAAAGTGCGTATAGATGGCCATCTGAATTCAATGCAGAACAGCTATAGATTAAAAACTGCCCAAGTATGCGCAGGAAGTAGTCATAGCACAGTATTTGCATCAAATGTAATTGTAAACACGTGCTATAAAAATATGCACATACCAACCAATCAGATTACAGAGGTGGATCAGACAAATGAAGGTGGTCATCCTCTCCAGCCTCCGCTGGCTAAGAAGACTAGAGTAATGGCTGCTGAAAATTCAGCTTTGCCATCGCAGGAATAAATTCTATTTTACAGTACATTCAAAATGAAAAAAATATTATTTAAATAGTAATAATATTTCACTAAATTACTGTTTTTACTGTAGTTTGATCAAATAAATGCAGCCTTGATGAACCTTGGTTTTTTTCTCCCAATAACAATAGGATTGAAAGGTGATCTTGGTGCATGTAGTCAACATTACAATTCAACATTTTATTGTTTAAATGCACCTATATGCAGAGTTAGTTTTATATTAGATAATAGTTTAGTAGGTCTACATATATAGAACAATTGTGCTACTCGCTTCTAATGCTCAGACAACATAATGGGACATCAAAGTGCTGTACCATATTCATGCAAGAGACAAAAATAAAATATACATCACATTTTATTTTCATGTATATATAAGAAAACACACTCTAGAGCCACTTCATGCCCCTATACCTATTCCCACAATGCTCTCTGTTTTTGCAGAAAAAGTATCGTGATTTCCGACTACAAGGTGTGTTGGACTCCACTCTGAACAGCAAGATGTATGAGACGGTGAGAAACAGGCTGATTCTAGAAGAGGCTACAGCATCTGTTAGAGAGGGAGGGATGCAAGGCATATCCATGAAGGACAGCGATGAGGAAGATGACTAGATCCTGCTGAAGACAATTAGGTGTGGACAATTCAGTCAGCCATGTCTATCGTGGCCTAAAACGATGCATGTACCACTGTCCATCACTCGTACATGTCTGGATGTTGTTAACGACGTGCTCTATGACATTCAAGGGACCACCTTCAATTAAAATGAAACAAAAATATATTAATCTCTATTCAGATGACAAAAACAAAAGCATATATTAACCAAACTTAACATTAATTGACACAGTTTGACGGGGTTTTTTTTGGGGGGGGGGGGAA
>NW_015544201.1:1251703-1258095 GCF_001515605.1 Sinocyclocheilus anshuiensis
GTTTTTGTGGGGGGGGGGGGAATAAGCAAAATGCCTGAAATTCATTCCTAAATGTTTCTAAGCAATATGGAGTACCATTTGTAAACGATGTTGTGTGAGATGGTAAGGAATAATGCTCGTCGTGTCCCTGTTCAGTGCAAATCCGTATGACGCTTCTTCAATGTATTGTAAATACAGTAATGGTACATAACTGTGCATAGACTTTGTTTCTTTTGCAGTGTAGGCAAACTGACATGATTGTATCGATGCTTATATATTCAGCTCACTTCAACAACACGTCAAAAATCCACAATGTGTTTACACCCAAAATGTTTTGAGACACCTTTTTTAACAAGTTAGGTAAGGTGATATGTTTGTAGCTGTATTTTAGAGATGCAATATATTCCCATAGCTTAAACTGACATCAATACTTTTTTGTTTTTAAGCCATGCATAATTAAAAAAAAAAAAATCAAAAATATATTTATTCTGTATTTGGGGAGGAATCACAAAGATGCTTTTTGTTTGTATCCTTTTTGTTTCTTTGCAACAAAGCATTTCCGATCCTTCTATTCAGATGGCCTCTAAATGCTTGCAGGTTTTCATCATTGCCACTGTTGTTTTGTGTATACAGCGTTTAATATTCCCCTCTGTGCAGTAGCTGCATGTCCCAGTTGTCAGAAATATTATCTGAAATCGTTTGATTTTGTGGAAAGTAACTGGTGGATTCATCTTGCGTCTGCCTTATGAAAACCCAAGTTGGAATGCAAGAAACTGGGGCTTACAAAATAAAATAATTCAAACTCATAACTTTGTTTTTTTGCTTTTTAATGAATAACAATAAAGGTCACAATGTTTTATTCACCTTATAAGTCTTTATACATAAAGTTATGCCCAAAGTTTCAAATTCAGAAGCAACACCTGCATACAGCACATGCTTCATTCAGTACTTGCAGTATAGGTGAAGCACACAATACTTCAACCATGACTTAACCTCTCCCCACACCCACCCACTTCCACCAAAAAGAAAAGAAAAAGAAGAAAGTCCCTGAGATTAACATTTTGGGATTAAGCTATAGCTCATCTTCAGTGCCTATATTCCAGGACAGAAGGAGATTGACTGACCAAAGATGACACACAGACCAGTCCCAAGGCAGATCTTCTCAATCAGATTAACATTTTTCATATAAGATTTTCAAAACAAATCAGTCTGGTCTTCAAGACAGTAAGGGATTAGATATTAATACCATGACATATTAAAAGAAGATGGAATATCTTAATTATAACATAGATTGCTCGAAAACAAGTCTTCAAGGATGAGAAAAACAACCAAGAGATTTGAAATGATCACTGGTTTTAGGAGAAAAAAACACACCTTTGGTACCAAACATGAATCATTACACGAAGTGAAAACTGTTAATATTTTAATATCACTAACATCATTGAGGAACCACCTCTGAGCTTAAATTCCAACAGTCTATAAATTTAAATAAAGAGATAATATTTCAGATATAATTTTTATTTTATTTATTTTATACAGAAGGAGATTGACTGGCCAAATAATTTGTATTTAATTTAAATGTATTAATTTTTATAATGATATGCAGAAGGAGACTGAGTGGCCAGTGATGACACAGACCAGTCAAGGAACACATTTTATTTAATTGAATTGTATTATGATTTGAAAGAAGTATTTTGTGGTCACAAAGGCTGCATTTATTTGATCACAAATACTGTAATACTAAAATAAATATACTTTACTAATATACTTTAATATACTTTAAAATAACTGTTTTCTATTTTAATATATTTTAAAATGTAATATATTCCTTTGTTGGCTAAACTGAATTTTCAGCAGCCAATTCTCCAATACCCAGTCTTCAGAAATTATATTAATATGCCGATTTGTTTCAGGAAACATTTCTTATTGTTGTCAACAGTTGTGCTGCTTAATATTTTTGTGTATTTGAAAAATATTCAATTGTATATTTTTAATATTTCAAATGCTTTTATATCTTTACAACGATCTGAACTTAAGAATATAGCCTATATGTTTTGCTGTGGTGTCTTTATGATCTATAAAGGTCCAGTGATGATTGTATAACGTATCATTCCGCATTTACACGTCATCTTGTTAAATAATATTGCATAGTGTCCACTGGCACATAATTGTTAAGGTGAAGTGTTTCATTTAACCCCCTGGAGCACAGACTATGGGCAATAATGCAGCACTCAGAACCAGAGAAAGGAATGGAGGAGCTTTAACTAGCAGATGGAAATTGCCTTTTCATCTCCTTACTCTTTCCGATCCAACCCCACGAATACAATTTGGTGTTGCTTGGCGCGGGGGCACAGGGCAGGGAAAGACAAATGAGAGAGGCCCAGCGCTAGAATATGTTCCCGTGGCCCGCCGCTGTGACCTAATTGTGGGAATGTAGGCTTCCTCCGAGACACCACTCTCGCGCTGATTTCACTGTAATCAAAAGAGGAGGACAGAAATGCTCTGTCGCCGCGCGCGGAGCGCAGTAAGAGGAGGCTCGGATATCATACATTTAATTTCCTCATAAATCCTGCCGCAATGCAACAATTTTGAGAGGGAGAGGACCCAGCGACAGATTAATAGGCAAGGAGATTTATTCTGGCACGATCTGAGCTGCTTTGGCTTTTAAGCCTCAATCAGGTTAGGAAATAGGAATGATAAGTGTATCCAAATAAAAGATTCTCCAATTGACCGGCGCAACAAGAACTGGCCCCCAGGTTCACACTCGCATCTGCGGGGGAGAGGGTTTCGGAGACGCGGATGCGAGGCGAGGCCCGGCTTCGAGCGCAGCGTGTGACCTCCGGAACGAATGCGGTAGGCAAATGAAAAACAGAAACACACAGGCAGAGTAGCACAAGATTACATTTGTGTGCCAACGTTGGGTTAGACTTGAACGTTTCAATTCGAGGCCCACAGCGTGCGCAGTTTCACCCTGCCTGCTCGAGCAGATGTCATTGTGTGATGACTAGACGGAGCACGACTCTCACCTAGACGACTGTTCTCAGAAGCGCAGCTCGTGTGGAGCGATTGGATGCCAGCTTGCGTCTCTAAACCGTCTAAGTAAACAGGTAGATGTCAGATCCCTTCAACACGGACAATTCAAAGCCTCTTATCATTTTTGTTTTCAAAGCCAAGCCGCAACCATCTTATCTCTGCATTAGGACTGGGGTACAACGGGCCTGATTATTATTATTTTTTATCTTTTCCGTTAAATTAATAGCTTAATGTTTGAAGTAATCTCACATTATGTTCAGCTCATGGGAGCGCCGTCAGAGTGAAAGTGAATGAGAGACAAAGAGAGATGAAGATGGCGATCATCATCCTGTTTTAATCAGAAATGGCTGAGAGGATAAAGTGTGTCATATCTGGCCCTGTGAATGGGCTTATACTGAGAGCTCACTGTACCTAATATCCGCCCTTCAAGCGAGCTGTGATAAATCAAGACACCATTACATGTCGCAATCAGCTGTGTTAGCATATTTAAACCTTTCAATGTTTTTTACTTTTTCCAAATGACTTTAGCTGGGCAACTTCTGAATAAAAGATAAAGATGTGCTTCTTAAAGATTTCAAGTCATTAAGAGTAAGCAATTATAGGAGATGCTGTGCTATATTGTAAATACAGTCATGGCTGAAAAGTTCATATAACACAGAAAAGTGACTATATTTACAATATAGCCTTGACAGCCTTATTGCATTAACAAAAGGACTCAATTTTTCATTCAAAATTATTACATTATTTTGATCAATTATTGTCAATTCATAATACAATAGTAATTTAAAATATTTTAATATTTTGGTTGACTAAGTTCTTGTTGATCAAACAGTACAGCTTGAACTAATTGAAGTTAAACACACACACACACACAAACACACACACACACACACAAATATTGTTTTTGTATAAAGTACTTGTAATCATAAAAAAAACAACTAATAAACAGCATTACTAAAGATTTACAAGTCCATGATGCAGCATGGCCTCTCAACGGTGATGTCATGTGAAAGTCTGATAACTTGAGACATCCCCTCAAAGAAACACAAAATATGCTCGAAATAAGTTTAAAGTGGATAATCAGGCCCTTGAGAGCAATGAGCTCACATCCTCTGCAGCCAATCAAATGGCTCGAATCCCATCCTTCACTCATTCTCATTCCCATTCTTCCCTCATCTACCTGTTCTGCAGCCTGAAGTGAATATGTTAATGCCTGGCCTTACTCACAAGACACAT
Source organism: Sinocyclocheilus anshuiensis (assembly GCF_001515605.1). Taxonomy (NCBI): domain Eukaryota; kingdom Metazoa; phylum Chordata; class Actinopteri; order Cypriniformes; family Cyprinidae; genus Sinocyclocheilus; species Sinocyclocheilus anshuiensis. Next base: position 1,255,952 of record NW_015544201.1, read on the forward strand.
CGTCTGTGTCCCGCAGTCTCCTCCATTCCTACAACACCGGAGGGGACATTCCCTTGTCCATTTTGCAGACCATATTTAATTTGGTGGACAGATGAGGGACGTGAATGGTGAATAGGAAGGTGAAGTAGGGTTACTCAGGTTGCCCTGCACCCGCGGCTTTGTCAGGGTTCCTTGCCATTGTTCTGGGAAAACCATTCAAACCTTTTGCTCGGAGCATCAATAATAGTCTCTTAAGCTCACCAAATTTATTTGAATAAAAATACAATAAAAATAAATACTGTGAAATATTATTAGGATTTAAAATAACTGTTTTCTATTTTAATATATTTTTAAATATATTTTAAAACTATTAAAATATAAAATATAAAAAAGATTTTCTGTGATGCCAGAGCTGAATTTTCAGCAGCCATTACTCCAGTCTTCAACGTCACACGATCCTTCAGATATTATTTTAATATGTTGATTTATATTTTATAATACTATTATTGTTGGAACAGTGATACATTTTTTTAGGATTTTTTTATTAATTGATTAATTGAAAGTTCAAAAGAACAGCATTATTTATTTTATATATATATATATATATATATGTATGTAGGGTTACTCAGGTTGCCCTGCACCCGCGGCTTTGTCAGGGTTCCTTGCCATTGTTCTGGGAAAACCATTCAAACCTTTTGCTCGGAGCATCAAAGGTGCGGTCGAGTCCCCCTGCGCTTTGGAGACCACTACGCCATTCAGAGCTGACATTATGGAGAACGTACTGTGCACGGACAAGGGTCAGAAAAATAGAGGCAGAGCAAAAGTGGTTCACTCAGCACTTGAAAGAACGTTAGGACTTGAAAAGGAAAATAGAGAAGAAAGGTGCACTGAAAGACAATTTATAAAAGAAAAGAGCAGGCTAAGAGAGCATGCACTAGATAGGAAGCCATGTATGGCTATGACAAGACCGCACAATCAAAAAAGCTATTAAGGAAATACTGTGACCATGCAAATGTTTGCCGTATGTGCACATCTGAGGGATTCTGGGATGCTGAAGAGAGGTGAATGGACAGGCAGTGAGGCGCAGGTGGGAAACTCGATTGACGGGCTGCTGGAATGTCCTGGCTGACAAAAGGACTCAAGTCTGCATTAAAACAGCCATTTTTTTGCAATTGCAGTCCACAGCAATTGCCTGACAACACATCTTTTCTCCTTGGTCACCATTTTCTTAGTAACTTCGACAGCTACTTTCTTTTTCTCTTACTATTACTACATGAGTGCTTTTTTGTTTAGTCTGTTTGTTTGAGGTAAGCATTCAGAAGAATCAGAAGAAACTATTTGCAGAGATGTGTAGGTTACGTGACAATGTTTAGAGAGCTTCAGATTACAAACATTACATTACTTACATAGTAAAATTCATAATACATTAGTAATTGGTACTCAACATTAGTGACAACTTCCCTCTTTAACCCTTATGTTTGGGGCCATTTGTTAAATATAAAAATAAATAAATAGTCAAGTCAAGTCAAGTCACCTTTATTTATATAGCGCTTTTAACAATACAGATTGTGTCAAAGCAACTGAACAGCATTAATTAGGAAAATAGTGTGTCAATAATGCAAAATGACAATAGTAGACACTAATTTTTCAGTTAAAGACAGTTCATCATTGAATTCAGTGATGTCATCATCCAGCTCAGTTCAGTTTAAATAGTACAGAAACAGAGAAACAAATAGAGACATAATTAGCGTAGCTGCTGTTCCAACCAAGCAAAATTGATTTGTTTAACCCAAACTAAAGAATAATAATGTGCATTTCATCAGATATAACTGCAGTATAACTGCAAATAAATAAAACAAAATAAAATAAAATAAAATACCTAAAGGGATAGTTTAGAAATTCTGTCGTCATTTACTCACCCTCAAGTTGTTCCAAACCTATCAACTATACAACAATAACAACAAACAAACAATAAATAAATACATTAATTAATTCATCAGACATTTTTAAAATATTAACTGAAAGAATCTGAAAGATTTATTAAAGATTTAAAAGTTAAAGATTTTTAACTTTTTTTATGTCTTTATGTCTTTATTTCTAAAATTGTGCATACTTTATTATATACTGTACATCAATAATATTTGGCTATTGCATTTTAAGCAGTT
>NW_015544201.1:1258119-1272035 GCF_001515605.1 Sinocyclocheilus anshuiensis
TTCAGAATGGTAATGTTTATATGTTTAATCCCTGCCATTTGAACTGTTTATGTTAAACATGAGCCAGCACTATCAATTTGATCCAACATTAAGTATGAGGAACCATTTCAAGAAAATGCAAAACAGCACAGTTATATTATAATATATTTTGAACTTCATTAATTGTTACACATGAATGACAAAATGAACTTGTTATTCAGGGAACATATCAACATTTGTCTTCTCCTAGAGCTGAATCCTCAAATCACAGACCAGAGCTAAATTTAAATCCATACTCAGACTCTCTGACTGATCTGAGAACAGATAGATTGGAAGCGCTGGTCTCTAAATGCACCTAAGGGTGGGATCCCTGCGACAAAGTGTGGCACAATGTGCCTCTGGAGGTGTGCTCGTGTCTTGCTCCCTCTCTGTTCGTCTCTCTTATCCTGCAGGTCTTACAATTAAACCGTTACACACTTTCTTACTTAGTGCACCTTGAATTAAACGCTGCTAGGTGTCATCGTTATCAGTAAGTACTACACATTGGTGTTGGACACACACTTTTCAGTTCTTCTCTTAATGTAACCTGTTAATGTGATTTGCAAGCTGTCATTGCTGTTGCAAAGATGAACTCATTATCAAAGAACCCAACTTGTTTTAATTAAACAAAGTGGACAAAGAAAAAGTAGCCCTGCTGAAAATGAACAGTCAGAGAGTGAATCAGACCACTTCTGAAAACTGATGCCTGTTTATGCATCTTCACAGTTCATTCTGCCCACTCACTGACATATAGCCAAGGACAAAACTCACTGTGATCACTTTTAAGAATTCAACCATGGAGTCTGAAAAACTTGGGTCACTTGGGTCTTTCTAAACGAAAAGTAAGTAATAAAAGCATTGGATGAAGGTTAACAGATTTACAGATTTAGTTCCCAAATGTAAATATTATGTCAACCCCAAAATAAATAAATAAAAAAAAAATGTTTGTTTAGACATTTATGACATATAAAGATTCTGTAACTCATTCTTGGAAGGATGGTCATTCGACTAGAATATTCATGAAGATGTCGTAATTATTTCGATTAAGTTCCAAAACAATTACAATAGGTAATATAGTAGCAAACAGGAGGGTTTCGTTTATTCCTTACAGTGGCAAAACGTCAAATTCTTAATATATAGTTTGCGGATTAATATTGGTTTGTATTGTAGCCTCAAAATCTATTTAAAGTTCTGTATTTTCTATACGACAGTTAAACGCGCCTTAATACACATGCAATTTGTCATGTAAATCGTGCTCCGTCTTTTGCCTCCTGCTCTCTGAAGAGGAGCGCATCCGTTGAATGGGAGTTTGAGCTCATTTCACAACGTGTTCGCGGGCTGAGAGTGAAGTTGCTGCAATAGGTTCAATGTTTATTGTGTGGACAAGCCGCTAATTGTGCCTGAATAAACTCAAATTAGAGTTAGATAATTTGCATATGAGTAGAATTAGTGGAACCTGCTTAAAGTCCTCTTTGTTGCGACTGCAGGTGGGGAATGGGATTCTTTTGCTTGTTTTATTTCGTTGAAATATATAGCTAACTGAAATAAGCACTAAGCTACAACAAATAACTGCAATCAATTTACAAAGCCAACAGAAATGTACTGTATATAAACTAGATTCATGTGATTCCAGAGTCCAGAGAATTAATCAGAGTCAATCCAAAGTGTAATATTTCAGTTAAAACCATAACAAACTAATTATTGTCATATATGCAGTCGTGCTTGAAGAGGTCATCACGCTTCAATCAGACGAATGTTAAGTCAGCGCCTTCAGTCGATGCTGTGGGAGCAACTTCAACCATTCTCCTCACAGTAAATATAATCACTGTGTTTGAACTTGAAAAGCTCCGTTTTGTAATAATTTGTTGTGAGTCTCAGGTGAAATCGTCTGCAAACAAATGAATTCAAGCTGGCCCTCTTAAAAAGACGAGAGGGCGACTGGTCATTGTAGCAAGCACACAAAACTCTGGATTCCAGCAAACTTTTTATACAGCTTTAAAAGGGTTTCTCTTTTTTCATTTCGTGCTATACCTCTGGCCAGGCTAAGTCTTTTCTTCCCTGCTGTAATCCTTCCCTTTATTTCAGAAAAACACAAAACCAGGTCCCACGCAGTGCTTTAGTGGCTAAAAGTGAAAGAGCTGCTTCTTTCGGGGCTGAACTCTGAATCGCGCTGGAAAATTGGTTCCTCTGAATAGGTGAAGGAGTAAAAACGTTTAATAGGATCCGAAGGAGGTTCTGCTCTCGCAATCTGCTCTCTAAACAGGTGGAAATGGCACCTTCTCAGTTGTGCAAATAGTAAGTATAAACCAGCATGGAAAAGCAATTTTCAGCGACAAGGATTAGTAACTTGCAATGAAAATTGAAACTGGTCGGACGGTCCCCAAATCCTTCTTATTAAACCGACCTGAGCGGCACATTTCTTGTGAAACTGAGCGCACTATTGAATAAATAAATAAATAAATAAATACCACGGAATCATAAAAAAGATCATGTATAGCAATCATTTTAAATAAAGCAATATTACAAAGTACGTTTTACTTGTTTAATTTTTCATAAGTGAACTCAGAAAAAAGTCACTAAAATAATGTAAATTACAGACATTATTTTCTCTGTTTACTGCTCTCCAACTGCACCATAATATGAACTGTACCATAATATGAACTGTGCTGTGGATGCGCGACAGACCATTTGAGGCAAGAAACTTAAATAATAATCTGTAGTATCTGTCATGCATACCACCCCCGTGGCCGTGTATAAATGAGCGGTAAGACAGGGGACCGTTCTGGTGATGGCGTTTCATTGTCACCCTGATAAGAGCAAGAGCAAGTGATGTCAGCTAAGTGCTCCAGACAGTGATCTCGCGCTGATGAGGACGTGTGCGAGTAAAACGTGAAATGTGACAGCGCAGTCACGCCGTTATCGTTGAATACATCTGCTGTGCGCTTTGGAGGAAAAAGGTAAACTACAACATCGACTCTCTGGCGTAAGTTTGCTATAAGATTTTCGCAAGTGCTGAATAGGAATCGACTCTGGGAGGGGTTGTGTCTTATTCTCTGCTTAACGAGCTCTGTAATGTCCTGTTAATTTTGTGTGTACTAGTTAATGAGCATTAATCGGGTACCCCTGGATGCTATTGTTCTGGGGATGGCCATTTGAATGCAAATGGGTGACAGTGTAAAAGCAAGGTGCTTATTAAACTGGTGCTTGTCCTGGCTTCTCTGGAATTCAGCAGGAGAGGACGGGGCGGCTGGTCGATGCTCACACCAAGTTGGGTAGAAATGGCGAGCTCTCTCCCTCTGGAAACAGTGATGTCCTGCCCGAGACTAGACGATAGGAGCGGGGCCACGGCGGCACCCAAGTCCCTGGCCTTTTCCATCGACAGAATCATGTCCAAGACGTCGGAACCAAAAGCCGCCGCCGCGGAGGAGCGCCGTGGAGGACTTGAGGGATCCGAGGGGAAGAAGACGGTCGGCTTGTGTTCGCCGATTCCCTGCATGTTCCCGATCCAGCCGTTCAGCTACGACCTGCAGGCCAAGGCTTTAATGAACTATTCCGAGTTTTGGAAAGTTAATTTCAGGGGAGCACTATGCACTTCAGCGGCCATGTGTAAAGCCAACTGCGGCGTCTGCAGTAAAACGGACGCGGGAATCAAGCACTCGTTGTTGCCGGGGAGCAGGGTCATCAAACCGCAGGTGATACACCAAGCGCTGACCATGCCCACTAACGGATCCTTGTGTTATTTCAGTTACTTGGACTCGGCTTATCATCAGTCCGAGCTGCTGAGCGGACATTTATTTTCCTCAGCATTCGCGAACTCTCAAGCGCAAGCCATAAGCGCGCATCAGAAGCTCCTCTTGTTGGAGAACGCCAAACTTGCGTGCGTTTCACCCGAGAGATTCCCCACACCTCAGTACCCACATAAAGAGCATCTGCCAGGTCTGCCAGGGCAGATTGTGCGGGAGAACCACAATCTGACTGAGAAGAACGGAGTGAAAGCGCACAGCAAACACAGCAAAACCTCCACTGACGGGAAACCCAAGAACTTCACGTGTGAAGTTTGTGGAAAGGTAAATTACGGAATTTGTCAAGTTGTTTTGACGGGATGTGGGAAAGTAAAATAATGCCCACATAAAATAAAATAAATAAACGGTTTATTAAGCTCTTTCATTTTTCCTTCATAGGTCTTCAACGCGCATTATAACCTGACTCGTCACATGCCGGTACACACGGGCGCGAGGCCGTTCGTGTGTAAAGTATGCGGGAAAGGTTTCAGGCAGGCCAGCACGTTATGTAGACATAAAATTATTCACACACAGGTGAGTGAAAATAAACTGCAATTTTATAGCCCCAATAACTGAATATATATGAATAAAATGCACACGCAAGATATAATTTACTTACCCAGATGTTGTGAATTCATTCACAGGAGAAACCTCATAAATGTAACCAGTGTGGAAAAGCTTTCAACAGAAGCTCGACTTTAAATACACATATCCGAATTCACGCGGGCTACAAACCATTCGTCTGCGAATTTTGCGGAAAGGGCTTTCATCAAAAAGGTAAGCAACTTCTGAATTCTTTTTTTCACGTAAAATAAAACCGGAAATATTTCATTCGATTGTTTTTTTAAGTTGTTGAAATGAGGCCTTTATCAATTTGTCACTCAGCTAACAACTTACCATTACAAGATTTTTACATTTCATATGGGTCAAAACACAGACCTTTAACTCCTTTGTACGTCGACGTGATATTAACTATGTTTGACAACTTCTTGACTTCAACATGCAAAGTGCGGATTAGTGAAGGCTTGGAAATGAAACTCTTCTGTTAAATGTAACTTAATTAAGCTGTTGACGTGTTGGGAAAAAAACTGACATAATTATTATAAATTTTTTTTCAGGGAATTACAAGAATCACAAACTGACACACAGTGGCGAGAAACAGTACAAGTGCTCAATCTGTAGCAAAGCCTTCCATCAGATCTATAACCTCACGTTTCACATGCACACGCACAACGACAAGAAGCCCTTCACCTGTGGGACCTGCGGGAAAGGCTTCTGTAGGAACTTTGACTTGAAAAAGCACATACGGAAATTGCACGATAACAGCAGTTTATCCGGCGGAAATGATTCTTCCAGAGGACACCAAAACTGAGACTCGACCAGTTTTTGACTGAGCTTGGACAACTGATGAACAGCACGATTTTCTGTGGTGCTTTAACATCTTCCACCGAAATGAACGACGATGGACGGGACGGGAGAAAATCATCACATCATCGAGGAATTGTACATAAAACAGAACAAAATATTATTTAATTAAACCACTGCCATACGGGGCTACCAAGCAATTATTTGTAGACTAGATGAAGGAAAAAAGCGTTTTATAAATAAATGCAACTTATGTGTAAAAGAAATGTTTGATACATTTGTAAATTTGTTGACACAGTAAAGCGAATATGCTAAAATAAAAAATAAAAACATGAATACAATAATGTCGGATTTCTATTTTTTTTCATTTGTAGAAAAAATACCCGAGTTCAACATTTAAAATGTGTCTGTTTCACATGAACAGTAATTGTTTAATTTTTGTGGGTCTTTGTATTTGTATGATTTAGGAACCGTGCACATAGGTTAAGGTCAGTTGTAAATTAATAGAAACGTGATTATTTGCCATTGTAAAAAGAAAGAAAGAAAGAAACAAACAAACAGAAAAAGGGTCTATATTTATAACTTATTTACATACAATTGGAAATGAGTTAACTGCGACTTTTTTAAATAAATAAACTAGGCCTATAATTAGCCACATAACAGTAAATTATAAACCACCTCATAAGCTAGAGTGATTTTACAGTTTAAAAAAGGGGACAAACAAGACTCATTAATCTATCAAATATAATTACTATCGATCTATTGCCTTGCAGCCGTTCAGTGCAGTTAAATTTAAAGCTCATAATGACATGTCTGGTGGAGTTCAAAGCCTGTGGTTTCACTCAGACATTTGATACACGACTCTGCCTGTGTGACCGTACACTTGACTTCAGTTTAATGGCTCAAATTATCAGATAAAACATGGACTCTTGAAAGCCTATTACGTTAATCAACTAAAGAGCCTCAGGGGAAGCTTCAGCGCATCAAGTCGTGTTCATCAGAAGGTGGAAAATTGACTACACTTCTCCCACTTCTCCTCATCACCGCAGCTTTAATAAACAATAACGTATTCGGCGCACGGATCCTGGAAAAATATTATCCTTGCACGCTAACAGAAATTCTGATGAGAGACAAGCGCGTGATCCCAAATCTTGCTCTCCCAATTACAGCCCAATTAGCAATTATGCCCACGTCTTGGGACCACGAAGAAGACTAATATTACTAGTTGAATGGCCTACTCACCTCCTCAGAGGCAGAGGTTCTAAAATGTGTTTGAACAGAAGTGTCTTTATTTCATTCAACTGCATTCGAATGTCGTCCCGTGCGGAATATAGACGTGCTTTAAAAAAAAAACATAAATCAAAACATGATTTTACGAGGGATAACCGGGTCTCGAGAGCTACATTGCATACATTTGATATAGTCTACAGACTTTATAATGCGCATTTACTGAAAATGTACATTTTCTTGGGCAAGCTCAATGGAGAGAAAAAAGGCTATAAAAACTAGTAAAATTAAATTGAGAAGACTAAAGATAAAACATATTATTTTTGCAGTGACATTTTATTGCACCACGTTCTATTATAAAAACTTTCAGAACTGGAAGTATGATTTATTATACGAACAATGCATTTTCAATCGAAAAAAAGTAGTAAGAACTGTCTATTTTGTTCTGAATCAAAGTGCATCATTTGATTAAAGTTTTCGGTTTCAGTTCGATTTTATTGACCATTAATGACATTCAAGGTGGTCTAAAAGTGCGATGATCACTACAGGTTGTAACTTTCATTTTAATTTAAATTTTTTAATGCGTTGGCGATTTGTGTGAGTCTGGATCGGTTAAAAACAATATAACATTGGCAAAAAAAAGGTGAACTAAAATATCTGATAATTTCTGGTGATGAAGAGGTCTGGGAAAATACCAGTGGGGGCAGGTCTCATCAAAAGACATGTTTGTGTGGGTTATAAAAAAAAATCCGTTTTGTCCCTATCTTGCCTATAGTGCCTAAAAAAGATTGCAGAGAAGAAAACAACCCAAAGGCAGTCTCGTTGGCCCTTTTCTGCACTTACCTCTCAAACATCTGAGCAACCAGCTTTGCTTCTAGAAACATGTTAATTGACAACGGAGCTCATTACTGCATGCACATGTAACGCGGCGAGAGGGATTATAGGGACAAGAGCGCATTAATTAACTGTCAACAGCAGAGAGCATGTACACGACAGAGATCAGCCGAAATTGAGGCATTTACAAGCGACAAAAGCCCGGCTGAGACAGGAAGAAAAAAAGACCCAGACTTTTGTTTGGTCATGATGTCCTGCCCGAGACTAGACGATAGGAGCGGGGCCACGGCGGCACCCAAGTCCCTGGCCTTTTCCATCGACAGAATCATGTCCAAGACGTCGGAACCAAAAGCCGCCGCCGCGGAGGAGCGCCGTGGAGGACTTGAGGGATCCGAGGGGAAGAAGACGGTCGGCTTGTGTTCGCCGATTCCCTGCATGTTCCCGATCCAGCCGTTCAGCTACGACCTGCAGGCCAAGGCTTTAATGAACTATTCCGAGTTTTGGAAAGTTAATTTCAGGGGAGCACTATGCACTTCAGCGGCCATGTGTAAAGCCAACTGCGGCGTCTGCAGTAAAACGGACGCGGGAATCAAGCACTCGTTGTTGCCGGGGAGCAGGGTCATCAAACCGCAGGTGATACACCAAGCGCTGACCATGCCCACTAACGGATCCTTGTGTTATTTCAGTTACTTGGACTCGGCTTATCATCAGTCCGAGCTGCTGAGCGGACATTTATTTTCCTCAGCATTCGCGAACTCTCAAGCGCAAGCCATAAGCGCGCATCAGAAGCTCCTCTTGTTGGAGAACGCCAAACTTGCGTGCGTTTCACCCGAGAGATTCCCCACACCTCAGTACCCACATAAAGAGCATCTGCCAGGGCAGCTGGACCAGATTGTGCGGGAGAACCACAATCTGACTGAGAAGAACGGAGTGAAAGCGCACAGCAAAACGAATAACTGTTCTACTGACGGGAAACCCAAGAACTTCACGTGTGAAGTTTGTGGAAAGGTAAATTACGGAATTTGTCAAGTTGTTTTGACGGGATGTGGGAAAGTAAAATAATGCCCACATAAAATAAAATAAATAAACGGTTTATTAAGCTCTTTCATTTTTCCTTCATAGGTCTTCAACGCGCATTATAACCTGACTCGTCACATGCCGGTACACACGGGCGCGAGGCCGTTCGTGTGTAAAGTATGCGGGAAAGGTTTCAGGCAGGCCAGCACGTTATGTAGACATAAAATTATTCACACACAGGTGAGTGAAAATAAACTGCAATTTTATAGCCCCAATAACTGAATATATATGAATAAAATGCACACGCAAGATATAATTTACTTACCCAGATGTTGTGAATTCATTCACAGGAGAAACCTCATAAATGTAACCAGTGTGGAAAAGCTTTCAACAGAAGCTCGACTTTAAACACACATATCCGAATTCATGCGGGCTACAAACCATTTGTCTGCGAATGTTGTGGAAAGGGCTTTCATCAAAAAGGTAAGCATATTTTTTCGCATAAAATAAAACCCTAAATATTTCGTTCGATTTCTTTTTTTCTTATTGAGGCCTTTATAAATTTTAAATGAGATCAGTTTGTCACTCTGCTAACTACTAACCATTACAACATTTTTACATTTCATACGGGTCAAAACACAGACCTTTAACTCTTTTGTGCATCGACAGTTCTTGATGTGACATTAAGTTTGACAACTTCTTGACTTCAACATGCAAAGTGCGGATTAGTGAAGGCTTGGAAATGAAACTCTTCTGTTAAATGTAACTTAATTAAGCTGTTGACGTGTTGGGAAAAAAACTGACATAATTATTATAAATTTTTTTTCAGGGAATTACAAGAATCACAAACTGACACACAGTGGCGAGAAACAGTACAAGTGCTCAATCTGTAGCAAAGCCTTCCATCAGATCTATAACCTCACGTTTCACATGCACACGCACAATGACAAGAAGCCCTTCATCTGTGGGACCTGCGGGAAAGGCTTCTGTAGGAACTTTGACTTGAAAAAGCACATACGGAAATTGCACGATAACAGCAGTTTATCCGGCGGAAATGATTCTTCCAGAGGACACCAAAACTGAGACTCGACCAGTTTTTGACTGAGCTTGGACAACTGATGAACAGCACGATTTTCTGTGGTGCTTTAACATCTTCCACCGAAATGAACGACGATGGACGGGACGGGAGAAAATCATCACATCATCGAGGAATTGTACATAAAACAGAACAAAATATTATTTAATTAAACCACTGCCATACGGGGCTACCAAGCAATTATTTGTAGACTAGATGAAGGAAAAGCGTTTTATAAATAAATGCAACCTATGTGTAAAAATAAATGTTTGATAAAGTTGTAAATTTGTTGACAATTGCTGACGCAGTAAAGCGAATATGCTATAATAAAATCATAACTACAACAATGTCGGATTGATTGATTTTTTTCATTTGTAGAAAAAAAAAACGAGTTTACCATTTATATTTAAAATGTGTCTGTCTGTTTCACATGAAGTTTAATTGTTTCATTTTGGTGTTTTTTTTTAAAATATCCATATAACTGTGCACGAATTTAAGGTTAGTTGAAAATTAATTTCAACGTGATTGTTTGCTATTGTAAAAAATGCTAATATAAAAAGGGACTAAAGATTTATTTTTACATAAAATTAGTTTTTTAAGTAAAAATGAAGGGGAGGGAGTTAAGAAATAGACTTTAGCCACATAAATTATAAACCTCAAGCTAGAGTGATTTTTAGAGTTAAGAAGAAAAAAAAAACAAGGGACAAACAAGACTCATTCATCTATCAAATATAATAAATAACTATCGATCTTTTGCCTGCAGCCATTCAGTGCACAGTTAAATCTAAAGCTTCTAATGACATGTCTGGTGGAGTTCAAAGCCTGTGGTTTCACTCAGACATTTGATACACGACTCTGCCTGTGTGACCGTACACTTGACTTCAGTTTAATGGCTCAAATTATCAGATAAAACATGGACTCTTGAAAGCCTATTACGTTAATCAACTAAAGAGCCTCAGGGGAAGCTTCAGCGCATCAAGTCGTGTTCATCAGAAGGTGGAAAATTGACTACACTTCTCCCACTTCTCCTCATCACCGCAGCTTTAATAAACAATAATGTATTCCGCGCACGGATCCTGGGACAATATTATCCTTACATGCTAACAGAAATTCTGATGAGAGACAAGCGCGTGATCCCAAATCTCGCTCTCTCAATTACAGCCCAATTAGCAATTATGCCCACGTCTTGGGACCACGAAGAAGACTAATATTTCTAGTTGAATGGCCTATTCACCTCCTCAGAGGCAGAGGTTCTAAAATGTGTTTGAACAGAAGTGTCTTTATTTCATACAACTGCATTCAAATGTCGTCCCATGTGGAATATAGGCGTGATTTTTTAAAAACATAAATCACGATATGACTCGTGAGGGATAATCGGGTCTCGAGAGCCACACTGCCTACATTTGATATAGTCAACAGACTTTATAGTGCGCATTTTCTGAGTATAATGTAAATTTTCTTGGGCAAAGCCAGGACAGAAAAAGATTAAAAAAAGACTAGTAAGATAACAATTTAGAACAATAAAAATAAACTATATTATTTTTGCAATTTAATTTTAATGCATCATGTTCTATTGCATAAAACGTACTGGAAGAGCATGATTTAGCTAATATGTGAATAATGCCTTTTCAATTGAATAAAACAAGTCAAAACAAGGTGCAACTGTCTATTTTGTTCTGCATCAAAATGCATCATTTTATTTAGGTTTTCGGTTTCAGCTCGATTTTATTCACCATTAATGACATTCAAGGTGTTCTAAAAGTGAAAAAAAAAAAAAAAAACTCATCACTACAGGTTGTAACTTTTATTTTACTTAAAAATAACGGTTTTAGTGGGCTTACATTTTTAATGCGTTGACGATTTGCTTTGAGTATTGGTTAAACAATATAACATAAAAAAAGGATGAACTAAAAGATCAGAGAATTTCTGGTGGTGAATAGGTCTGGGAAAATACCAGTGGGGGCGGGTCTCACCAAAAGACAGGTTTGTGTGGGGTATAAAAAAAAACCTTTTGTGTAAAGCTGCCTATCTTGCCTAGTGCCTAAAAAAGACTGCAGGGAAGAAAACAACCTAAAGGCAGTCTCGTTGGCCTTTTTCTGCACTTACCTCTCAAACATCTGAGCAACCAGCTTTGCTTCTAGAAACATGTTAATTGACAACGGAGCTCATTACTGCATGCACATGTAGCTCGGCGAGGAGGATTATAGGGACAAGAGCGCATTAATGAACTGTCAACAGCGGAGAGCATGTACACGACAGAGATCAGCCGAAATTGAGGCATTTACAAGCGACAAAAGCCCGGCTGAGACAGGAAGAAAAAAAAAAGACCCAGACTTTTGTTTGGTCAACTCAATTGATTGTACATGGAAGATTAACGGGGGTAGCGTCAGCATTTTTAAGGGGGCGAGGAAGAAAAGGCCCCAATTAAGTCCACCAAATGTTAACTACATCGTTTCTCTCAGTTTAGCCCAAATGAAATTCTAATTAAACCGTTCTCCTTCCATCATTTTGGAAAGCAATTTCCCTCCCAGTTGGAGAAGAGCGGGCTAGTTGTAGTACTTGTTAAGAGAAGCATTGCTTCTTGGCACAAAGCGCTGGCGAGGCTCATTGTAGCGCGCCAAGGGGAAAGTTAATGAGCGTCAGGAGCGCGCTCTTTGGATCCGTTCCTGCAGATCGGTGTTGAAAAGATGGACTCAGCCAAGCGACCGCATGGTGTTCTGTACACGTATTTATGTCCAAGAAGATGAAGATAAAGAAGGTCAACCTGACAATATGTTGTTTAATCCAGTTTCACAGGATGTGAACATTCATTCAACGAATAACCGACTGCATGTGAAAAAAGTAGACATTCACAAATAAAAATACGTAAAAAATACAATTCATACAAAAATGACCTGAATACACATCTTTTGTGATGAAAATGTTGTCAATTTCTGGGGGAAAATATATAATTTAGGGGGGCTTAAAGTAAAGAAATGTGTCGGGGTGTAACGTTCCAGAGATAATAGGGAAAAAAAGAAAAACATGAAAGCGTAAAAGGTCTCATTAAAAGGTGAAATTTATGGGGGGGGGGATCCTTTAAAAAGAAGGCAGTTTTTTTAAATATTGTAAATAATTGAAAATCTTATCCGCCAAATTAAAATGGTGTAACCAACATTAAGGAAGACATTTTGGTGACAAGAAAACCATAAGAAATGATAAGAAAGAAAATCATCACATATTTTTCATACTTTTTATGAAAAGGCATGGGTAGTTCAAGTCAAATGCAGTAACAGCCAGAAAGAAAGAAAACAGTGCCATTCATGAAAAATAGCTATTTTTAATATAAGTTGTCTCACACATAACCAATGTACTTTTTAAATTAATAGACACTACAAATTTATGTTTAAAAAAATAATGAAAAAACGTTAAAACAAAGTTAAAAAACCCTTCAACAATTCTTGTCAATCAACTCTTAAAAACAAAGAATTACACACACATTTTAAACTAGATTTTAAAACATATCTTTTTAATGATTTAAGATATCCTTGTTTACACATGGATGTTTGAAATAGTGTCACACACACATTGTAAGAGAAATGAAACATGCGTTGAGTGTTCACATTCCCATTCCTAAATGAGTGGGATAAGGCATTACCCACGCAGGGCCTTGAGTGGCAGGCAGCGGTGCCCCCTTCGCTGCCTCCGTCCTGCTCGTCAAGGGCACGCTCAGAGAAGGAGCTTTATTGCTCTAAGGTGTCAAGGCAGCCGCATGGAGCGCGGGGACTCTGCCTCGCCGGAATGACATCAATGTCAGTCTCGGGTATGACCTCCATTCAGAAGCAGTCTTGAGAGCTTCAGGCCAAGCAGCTGAAGGGGACCTTCTGTCCCCTCGTCCAACTCTTTACCCACAGTGTCTTAAAAGAGACGAAGGTCTGACCTCAAATCTGTTCCACATTCAACAATCTCAGCGCCCCATTATATAAATATGAATGCGTTGTGTTAGGAAATAAGGGATATGGGCCAAAGGAAACTGCTAAATGAAATCTAAGGCTTATCAGCAGATTTTCAATAGTTATCTGTTTAAATTGCTGTATTGCTTCTATAGAGGAGTGACCTGTAATCAGTCTCATTGTTTGGCAGGATCAGTAAATCTGGGATGTCCGGTGCTAATCTTTTGACCCAGGATGCCCTTTCAGGACAGTCTCTACTCCCTGTTTTCCAATGGATGGGTCTTAATTAACTCAGACCAAAAACCTTGCTGTTAAGCTGGTACTCTCTTCAATTCACCAAGTTAGAATGCAGGGGATTTGATATAAGGCCATGTGTCACTCACTGATCCCTTAGGCTGTGATTTTACACCCAGCCCGAGGTGGATTTCTGATCAAAATATAGTCCAATCCATATATACACTCTCATTGGCATTTATGGTTCCATGAAGAAGCTTGAACATCCATGGAACCTTTCCGTTGCGCAAAAGTTTTTTTATAGAGGAAAAAGTTCTTCAAATTAAGAAAAAAAGGTTCTTTTAAGAATTGTTCCATGAAAGGTTCTTTGGGAAACCCCAAAGGGCACTGCTGAGAAAATCTTTAAAATCTTTATTTTTAAGAGTGTAGAAC
>NW_015544201.1:1272148-1346731 GCF_001515605.1 Sinocyclocheilus anshuiensis
TATATATAAAATTCTTAAATGCATGACATACAAACATTTGCACAAACAAACAATGCACACACAATGTACTACCATAAATGTTGGGATGGAGTGGATGTTTTGACTACTTGGGTTAATGGGATCCGGTGAGGTAAAGGGGGAATACAGCAATATCAAAACCCAAAATCAATATAAAACAAAATGACGTATAAGTTAGCCAGAACAAAAACACAACAGCAGCCCCCTTATGACCAGCACTAGTGCTGGAATAATAGTTTCAAGAATGGAGAGAATTCCCCAACAGGCTCCCAAGCAAAAGCTATTCGTGTTTAAGTGCACTACATTGACAAAGATCTTTAGCTGTGAAAAGCTCCTTTGGGAGCAATGGGTGGCATGTTTCTGATGGAAGATGAACTTGTTTCGCTAAGGGGAATTTTTAATATTTATTCTGTTTTAGTGATCTAATTATCAAAGATAAAAGAAAATACTCAAGCATTTTATTATATATTTTTATTTAGTAATCTTTCAATTATTTAAACAGAAATTTTCAAGCAATGTGCCATAATCCCCGATAAAATTAGCTTTCTTGCAACTGTCTGCAACTATAACATTTTTACAGAAATAAGATATTTAGTAATGAACAACTTTGTTCAATCATCTTAAGATAGTGTTCCGGAGATCTGGCTGATGGCCAGGCGTCTGAAGCCTGGAGCTGATCTACAACATTTGGCCTTGGCCTGTGCTCTGACAGCCTCAGTTGGCAGTGGTATCTGTAGCCAAACCACCTCAGGGCTTTCCCCATTAGAATACATAATGCAGAACTAGTCATTTGGAAAGGCTCCAGATCGTGCTCTTCAAAACCCTTTTAGATAATTTGCTGTCGTGCCCTCCACCCACACCCAGAATTCTCCACCCCTCCACAGCCAAACAACCCCCCTGCCAATTTGGAAGCCTTGACTGGTGCCCTGACCTCAGGGGCAGGAGTCCCAGCTGAGGAGGAAGGGCAGCTGCCAACCACCACCACTTCAACCCTGACCATCCAGATGATTGCGTTTGTCAAGCCGCCACTCCGTGTCACCCTGAACTGGTTTGATCATCCAATTAGGCTAGGTCACGGTCTGCAATCTCTCCCGATTTACAAGACAGTGAACGAGTATGAGAAAAGAAAGTGAGGATGAAAGTATATGCA
The DNA here is from genome assembly GCF_001515605.1 of Sinocyclocheilus anshuiensis. Classification (NCBI taxonomy): domain Eukaryota; kingdom Metazoa; phylum Chordata; class Actinopteri; order Cypriniformes; family Cyprinidae; genus Sinocyclocheilus; species Sinocyclocheilus anshuiensis. The sequence continues at coordinate 1,273,317 of NW_015544201.1, forward strand.
CTCATATGTTTATTATATATATCCATTCAGATTCAAGCTACAAAAAATGTGATATAATTCTTAGATACATTTGGAGCTTGTTTCACGCCTAGATTCCCAAAACCACCAGTCTGAATATGTGATACCACTACTTTAAAAAAAAAAAAACTAACCAAACCAAAGAACTAAAATGCATAATTTTCAAACTTATAGTCAACTTAACTCTCAGCTCAAGTGGTTGACCCTTCAACAGACAGACAATACAATAGCAATTATCGTGTGGACAGTCCAAGTGCTCAGAAAGGCTTTGTGTAATGGCAGTCATGACCCCATGGTTCCTGAGGGCTCAGGTAGGAGGCATTAGGGTTTAGGGGCGCATTTAAAAGCAATACAGATTTTCCCACAGAAATTTGCAGATGTGTGTCTTGAGACGGTGCAGCAAAGCTTGCAAGGTTTTTGATTTAAGCTGGACATCAGAAAATGTTCTTAAGGATACTAGTAATGCTCAGCATTGCCTAATGCAACTCAGATGCAGCTTCTGGTACGTAAATTTGGAGGGAAATATTGAGTATTGAAATAGGATGATGAATTTGTTTTTCCTGAAAACATGTTTATCATTTAACGAACTATATGGATAATCATTTTTTACTTGTAAAGGAAACAACTCATCTAAACTAACTTTAAATTGTAAAGTAACTTCAAAAATACCACTTAATTTGAAATCTAACTGCAATAACACTAATAAAGTAAAATGTGTGGTAAAAAAAAAGGATTATAATGGGCAAAAGATGCATATTTTTATTACTTCATTGCATGGTTTATTTCAAATCACAACTGATTCATTCATTTATATATTTTCTTATATATATATATATATATATATATATACAAAAGAAATGACAGTGGTGTAGTTACAGAAAATGTAGTCAGTATTGCCCCCATGTGGATGCACTTATGTAAGCAAATGCTAATATAATATTCAATGAACACATTTATTCTGTATTTGCATATACAATATTTAAATCAAATGTACAGTATACAACAAAAACAAAATAAATAAAAATAACAATTTGGGGCAAAAAATACTAAATTGTGTATTTACGGGTCATCTAGGTTTTGGTCGAGGGGGTTTACCCTTGCATTGTACAGGTGAGGAATCTTGTTGTCTAGTTTTCTGTCTCTATTGCCTAAGCAATCTCCCAGTTTCACTCACCGGCGGTTGTCCTTTCCCAAGCAAATACTGCTCCCATTCTGGTAGTTTCCGTTCAACTGAGGCCCAATAAAGAGTCTATGACAGGACAACAAAAGATCAACTTAGTTACAGGAGCAGATAAATGTTTACTTCTTTATTACATTCTTGTATCCTAAGCAGGTAAAACATTCCATGCTGGCATCTACAGCAGTTGTCTTGTCATATAAAAAAAACACGTTGTGCTATAACCGCCCCTTTTCAATTAATTATGATGGCTCCAATGGGCACACAGTTTCTCGGGGAAAGATGCTGTTGGCATCATCTACACATGCAAAAAAGCACTTCAAATGCAACATTTACTATAACCTGCTTTCAAAAATGAAACACTGCAAACAGTTTTATTTTATGAGACAGAAAATAAGGTTGTAAGCTGGTCTAATACCTCAAGGTTAATAATATCTGGATGAAGGAGCTGTCTGGTTTGAAGATTTTTTTCAGCATTCTGAAAATCCTACAAGAAATAAATACAAAATGTACAAAATACAAAAATGTCACTAAATGCATTTTAAACATATGCAATTAAAGCATTTAATCTAATTAGGCAAGAAGTTAGGCCATGAATTCTGAAACTGAAGAAAAAAAAAAAAAAGAATATGCATGTGCTGTAATTTATTAAAAAAAAAAGGGTATGCAAGACAGAAAAATTAACAAAATGGAACTGAACGGGATTTAAATGAAGTTGTTGATAATGTCATTAAGAAAAAACAAAAACAAAACACGTCACATTGTCATAACAACCGCCGCCACTATAATATCCGGGGTGCGGAAATGACCAGTAGACCGCTCGTGAACGAAAGATTAGGACAAGTGCGCCATCTACTGGTGGGAAGAGTTGATCGTTTGTTTGTTTGAATGAACATAGGCTAACTTTAGAGTGGTTTGGGTTCTTACATGTATTTATTATTATTAGTTGAATTAATGAATTATTAAATTTGAGTCATCTTAAATGATCCTTTTCCTTTATTTTGATGATATATCAGTTATAAATTTAATGCACACTAAACGCAATTACAGCTTCAAAGAATCGTTTAATTAATGAAGCACATTGGGGTAGGCCTAGTTAAAAACAGCTTTGCAATTCAGTGTTACAGCTCATCTTTACGTTGTGGTCTGTGTGCATAAAAATCAAGAAATTAAGCAGATTCACTGGAAATAAATCTGAGCTTTATAGAATCTAAGCAGAATCCATGCTGGTTCATAACACAAACACACAAATCCCTGTACAGAAAATGAGTAACAAACTTGTTTTTGTCCGTCTTTTGTTACTGCATACGTTATATTTTCAATGATTCAGCAGATACTTTATATCTACTGTAGGTTCTATACTAATGTTTACTGGTCTCACTATTTTATCAGTAGATGGACTATTGACTTTAACTGCATCAGTAATACACTAATGCTATTTTAGTGTTAAAGACTGATACAGTTCAGATGTTTATCACATTCACACTGATAATCACTGGTTTTAAATGATCCACCTACACCTACAGGAATGACATAATTTGGTGAAAAAATAGGGACTGAAAGTGAAACCTCAGAACTTGCTGTTCTGTTCGACCAGCCATCTAATCTGCAATTGATTGCAGATTCCTAACTGTCATCATGTGACAGTCCATTACACATTTCTTTCTGATTACCACTCCTATAGAGGAAATCATAAAATAAATGGGTTGCAAGACACATTAATGTATGACCAGAACAAAGCTGAAAGCCTTTTAACTTCATCTGAATCAGATTAAACCATGAAAGGCCCATTGACACTTTATAAATCAGCTTATTGAACTTGTAAAGGTAGGGAAACAGGTCAACAGATTCCACAAAAGTGAAATACCACACACACACGTCATGTTCATGTGCTGTAATTTATTAAAAAAAAAAGGGTATGCAAGACAGAAAAATTAACAAAATGGAACTGAACGGGATTTAAATGAAGTTGTTGATAATGTCATACAGATTTATTTATTTTTTTTAAGGTTTAACAGGATGTCACGTGTTAGGCCAAGCCAACTAATAAATCACAGAGTAAAAAATAAACATCACAAAAGTAAACAATCCATTAATACCTGCTCATGCTTTTTTAAATGTCACTTCCTGTGAGATGTTATTTTGTGACACAGGAAAAACGTGACTACCAGTTAAAAACTGTACTATAAAAGAGCTCTAAGGCAGTGATATATACACATATAACGTTAGAGTACACAGCAGAGAAACCTGAAGGATCTGAGCATTCCTCTCCTTCGCTGCTTGAGACATCAGACACTGCTGTTTCTTCTTAGCCTTCTGCTGTTCATAGTGTGCTTCCAAACTGCTGCAGCAGTAATGCTCTTTTCCCCAGTCTTCATGAGAATAATTACAGTCATTAAGCCGTGTAGTTTCAAAACAAGGAATGAATGATTAAAATTATGACTGTATGACTGAGAGTGGCGTTTTAATCGACACCTGCAGCTCTGTTCTCAAGAACAAACTGAACGGACTCACATATCTTCATGTTTCTGGCTGAGTTCAAACTCTTCGTGTGTATAAGAGGCCATTTGATGTAGTTTCAAAGACATGGAAAGAAAACTCAAACTCTGTTACCTGACTGAAACTTTATCAAAAGATCGCTACAACATGCATTAAAAAAATAAGAAAAAACAAAAACAAAAATCCATCTAATCTGCAATTGATTGCAGATTCCTAACTGTCATCATGTGACAGTCCGTTACACATTTCTTTCTGATTACCACTCCTATAGAGGAAATCATAAAATAAATGGGTTGCAAGACACATTAATGTATGACCAGAACAAAGCTGAAAGCCTTTTAACTTCATCTGAATCAGATTAAACCATGAAAGGCCCATTGACACTTTATAAATCAGCTTATTGAACTTGTAAAGGTAGGGAAACAGGTCAACAGATTCCACAAAAGTGAAATACCACACACACACGTCATGTTATACACTTTAGTGTCCTGAAAAGCAGTTAAAGCATTTTCTGCAATAAGAACAGTTTAGTTAAGCTAAACTAGCTAAAATCTGAGAAAAGCCACTTCAACTCCATAATGTCATTTAGATAATGCGGTCTCAAATAGAAACCACAGTCAAGTTCCTTCCTCTGCTTTGTGCTTACTCATAATCAGAGTTCACAATGTTTCATAAATTTAGAATGTGTCGGTTTAAAAACCATTTAAAGAGCCGTTTTGTTTCACCACATTTATGCATAAACACCTTTTAATAAAACAGCAGGTGTCAGTCGGTGTGCACTTTTGATAATTTCGGAATGGGGTTACATTCCCCTCTTCGGTCCAGGGGTTACGGAGCAGAAGTAACAAAGTTAAAAGTTGAGATTAAATAAGTTAACGATGAGAAATCTCCTTTTCCTCTATCCCAGTTCATGTCACTTTCACCACTGATATTTCTAATAAAGGTTCACACAAACCCCTCTATTTAACACCATAAAACAGAAGCATACCCAAATACCAGAAATATACTTAAGTGGTTTTATTAAGGCTTAAAATAAACCCAAAGTAATATACAGAAAATATACAAATATCAGGGCAATTAATCAACTTAAATAATCAAGGCGTCTGGAGAGAGCAAATGCCAAAATAACAAACAAAACAGTCTTTCTAAAAGTTATAACAACTTCCCTGGCAAAAGAAAACAAATTAAAGACAATAATCTTACCTCGCTCCCTGACTAAAGACAAACAGGTGAAAAATTTAGAAGGGGATAAACCCAAATAAATCGGCGCCCATCTCCCTGCACGGTTCGACAGAACTAGACTCACACAGAATCTTAACAGCAACGTCGTTGTAACCACACGTTAGGTTTACATTTCACAAGTTGCTTAACAGCAAATAAAACAACACCGTATCTGGGATAGCGGATAAGAGACTCGTCCGAAGCTGTGTCTCTCTGCTGTTTTATATCTGATGCACGCTGCCGCTAATTGCAATCAGCTGCGGATGATTTGGAGCGCTGCTTGGCAGAGAGAGAGAGAGAAAAAGAGAGAAAGGAGAGAAAAACATGTGACTATATCCCAACATACACAATTACGTCACGGGACGTAACAAATGAGAAAAGAAAACGTGTCACAGATCAACTCGTCATGTTAACAACTTTTAACAACTCATAGTAAAAAAGCCTCCCAGATACTTTAGCACAAATTAAGTGTTTATGAAGTCAAAGATCAGCTGTAGATCCGCAATCACAAGTCATAAAACAGTAAATTGCTCACTTCTCTATTCTAAAAAATGAACAACTGTAGACATTGAGTCAATGCCATTGCCATGTCTTCTATCAATGTTCAAATAAGTACAAATGAAGGCTATAGGTTAAAAAAGGCCTTTACAGGTATTTTGCCAAATTGGGAACAAAATAGCAGAAAGAAGCAGTTCTAGACAGAACTGGCACATTCTCTTTTTTGCTAAATGTTTTTGCTAGATCTTTTTACACATACAAAAGACTAGGAAATGGTGATTGTAAACTGTTTATTCCCACTGGACCACAAGTGTACACACTTTACAAAAGTGAAATATATTCGTGCAAGCATGTTTCTAATTTATTAAAAAATAAGCAACATACATTTAAAAAAAAAATCATACATAAAAATGTTAAAATGATTTAAACATTTACTGGAGCTAATTTTCATATAGTGCAGCCTTGATTCATCAACAGAAGTTTTCATTTAATTAATTAAAAAAATAAATAAATAAAGGAACAAATGCTGAAACCTCTATCCTCAGGAGCATCACAAGACATGCTTGGTGATGTAGCTGTTGTCATATTAACATCACCATCATCAATATTATCTTTTCATCTCACTTTTCTATGATTTTATTGTTTTCACATTTACATTTATGCATTTGGCAGACACTTTTGCCCAAAGTAACCTCCACTGTATTCAAGGCATACAGTATATTTTGACAGTTCACTATAATTACGTTTTTCCTTCATTTATTGTGTCCCTGCTGTCCACTCCCTTTGCTGCTTATTACATGTAGCATGACTGAATTTTTAACTTTTGCTATGTACCTCACCTGACAGAAACTTCTTGGGGCCCCAGACAAACTGTTCTTGGGGCTTGAAATGCTTAAAGGCAAATCTAACCAGCTCTCGTCTCTCTGACTTGTCCAAAACAGCAAACATAAAGTAATCTAGTACACTTTGTTTTAGACTTTGAAGGTGTCCCACCACAAGAGTTTCATGGAGGAAGAACTTGACCAGTGGGGCCTGGTAGTGCTTCAATCCTAGAGTCCCCAAACACTTCAGGATGCGTGTGATGCGAAGGTTATTGTGTGAATATCTGCAAAATCAAAGAAAAAAAAAACTCTAACCACTGGAAATGCCTAAAAGTACATGAAATTCAACAAAAAGGAAAAACATGACAACACAAATCTGTTCAGGTTCCTAAAGTGATCCTTCCAGTTAGGAGCCCGTTCCACCTCTCCTGTTGATTCATTGGCCAAATGTAAACCGTAGAAATCCAACATGAGCTTATATGATTTCACCAATTTACTCTTTGCTTGTTTATCTTTACGGAAAAGCTGAAAAAAAAATGGAGCAGATTAAATTAAGCATTCTCTATTTTTCAATATGCTGTAACCAGCTTCTGGTAAATAAAGTTGAAAAACCATCTAAGTGCATTTTTTTAATTGACCTTTATTTCCTTTTTGTGAGCACATGTGCTCTCCAATTCACCCCTGGCTCTTGTATTGGAAACAACCTGCAAAGTTTTAAAATGGTTAGTTGAATGATGACACTTACAACATACATAATAGTTAAAACAGTGTTAACTAGAACTCATGGATGAAGTTGAACAGGATCTAACCATTGAATGTAGGAGTGAACATCTTCCAGCCTCTCATATTCACCCCACCACTGCTGGTGAAATTCATCAATGTGAACATCTGCACAAACAAAGGTAATATGTTAAAGCCCTTCCTTGAATGACACTTCTAACAGGTAAATGAAAACCCTAAATAGTGTGATTTAACTACAAAATGAGGGCAATGCCGTATCGTCAGGTGAAGATTTTATTCGACCACAGTAGAATGCTAGGTTATAGAAGCGGCCCTTGAAAACAACAACAACAACATTAATAATAACACTACACAAACCCATTATCAAATATCTTCTCCAAATCAAGACTACTTAGTGAACTATATGAAATGAGTTTTGTGTAAATGATACTCTACACATAGTGTACACTGAAAGTGGCTAATTCTGAGTATAAATGGTACAAACTTACTTTATTACTAGATTACTTACTTTATCTTGTTCACCATCATCATCATCATCACTGATATTATTACCATCCAAGCCCTAAAATTAGAAACAAACACAATATGTAAGACTACAGCAGGCTCTGGCAACATTTAGGCATTTCCTTTTGTATTTTTTTAGATACTCATCTATGTGTTTTTCATATGCTTCAATGGAGTAATGGGAGTTTGGCATGTTAATTTGACAAAGGAGAGTGGGGTAAGCCATGTCAATGGGTAAGTATTCCAAGTCATGATTTCTGGTCCTCCGACTCTGGTCTTTTAGTGGTCCCCCCTACGCGTCTACGCTCTATGGGTGATCGGGCCTTTTCTTCCTGTGCTCCAAAACCCTGGAATTCTCTTCCCATTGAGATCAGACAGGCTAAATCTTTTATTGTTTTCAAATCTGCTCTTAAAACTAATTTTTCAGAATAGCTTTTAAGTGATTTTTCTGTGTTATATGTATGGTGTTTATTTTATTTATTGTTATTATTATTTCTATTACTATTATTATTATTTTATCTGTGTAAAGAGCTTTGAGATGTAGTTTTTAAAGGCGCTATAGAAAATAAAGTTTATTATTATTATTATTAAGATGTGTTACCCCATTAATATAAGAAACTGTACACACTTTTTGCTTTTTTTATGCTTATTTGAGTTACAAGTAATAAGTCGCATTAGGTTCGTTTCATTTCTCCTTACCTAGAAAAGGACAACTGCATTAAAATGTGGCACAGCTTTACCCCACTCTTTCTTATTTGAAGGAAACTCACTCACTCAACTATGTCGAAAGTCTTGCATGTGCCTTGCAGCATACATGTTCCTACGACTCCATTTGTGAAACACCTGTAAACACACACAGAAATCCCAAATGAGACTGTTGCTTGTGAAATCGTTTCATATTCATGGAAATAGAAAGCGGAAAGAATAGTAAATAGCATAATAACGTATAGCCTACCGTACTAAACAAGATAAAGTGAATAATCGTTTCATAGTACAGATCTGGGGAAAATAAATAAGGCATTGTAGTCTAAACATACCTTCTTTCTGGGGGTTTTATTTTCGTATTTATGCTCCCATGTGGAGTCATACTCGCACTCATCATCTGACTCCATGTTAATCTGACGAGTGTATCTCAGACCCCGTTAAATAAGAACAAGCCGATCAAAGTAGTCAAAGTACAAAAAAACCTTGACAGAGCACAGAACAAACCCCTTATTATAACCTTTCTAAAGCACATCAAGCGAGTATAACTAATTGAACCGGAATAACTAGTAGAACAACGCATGCTCAGCCCTTCCCCTGTCAAGAAAGTTGAATCTCATGGTAAACCGAAAGCATTTCTTGTACAAAAAACAAACAAACAAAAAAACAGGGCTCGAGTTGATTCAAGGGTTGCCAGGTCTTGTTTAAACGCCCGCCAAAAGTTTAAATCCAAAAGAAGATGAGTCTAAGTAACAGTTTATTTTCTAGGTTCTGCACAACTAATATTTATTTAGTAATTTACAATTAATATGTTAGTGCAGTGTTCTAGGCACTGAATTGTTAACTTGTGCACTTCCTGCTGTGTAGTGATTTAAATAGTGCGCATGGCTTTTGTTGCTTTCTGAGCATTCTGAGTACATAGAGTGTGAGAGTTTTTAGCATCTCGAGTGCTGGACCTTTATCATTTTAGCACACTCACTTTCAGTGTTGGGGGTAACGCATTACAAGTAACGCGAGTTACGTAATCAGATTACTTTTTCAAGTAACTAGTAAAGTAACGCATTACTTTTTAATTTACAAGAGAATATCTGAGTTACTTTTTCAAATAAGTAACGCAAGTTACTTTTTTTTCCAATTTATTGATTGACAGCTCTCCTGTCCCCATGTTGAGAGAAACGCAATATTGTAATGCATTACTTTTAAAAGTAACTTTCCCCAACACTGCTCACTTTTGGTTTTGGGATCTTTGTTTTGTCCTGGGTGATGATAGCTTGGGTCTTGGGGGATAAGGTGTCTTATAGTCTTGTAGCCTACTGAGACTGAATGGAAATGAAACTGAACAAATGATGAAACTGAAGCAACACTCTCTGGAATCTACTTTCAGGGCACTTCAGTCAAAGTGTTTGACAATTTGAGATTAAATACATTAGCTTTTGGGCAAATCTTTCAAGTCAATAATAAGGTACACCCCAAACATAATTACAAATCTCAGAGAAGGCTGTTTAATAAACACTGATTTATTCAATGACTAAATATTAGCACCTGACAATATCATGTTTATAGTGGCCCCTAGTGGATATAACCAATTGGGTTTGTAATTTTAATTGTGTACTTATAGTTTTAGGAAATGTGTCTAAGAATTAAAGATAATTAGTCAAACAGACAATCATAAAAATATGTGTATTTACTATGAAAAAAAAAGTATTTTAATGATTGTTTACAGAAAAACGTAATTGGTTGGTCCCTGCAGTATCTCTATCCACATGTTGCATAGAACCATTGCAGGAGTGAGCCTCTGCTCAAATATATTAAATGGTCTTCAGTAAATATCGTAATCATTAAATTAATAATCTAAAGTAGTAATAAATCAATCCAGAACTTACAGAATTAAATTGAAAATGCGTATTAATTTCCAATCCATGTAGAGCTGTACTCCCAAAAATTAAAATGTACTGAAATTCAGAGAAACTGCTGTTAGTGTAATTAAAAAAAATATATTATAGTTATAATATGAACTATATTATTAACTATATTAACTATAGACCATTTTTCAGTATCAATTATTATTATATACACAAAATTTCAATGATGTATTAGTTAGACAGATAATTTAATAGGCTAAATAATGTTATTCTTTTTAGACTTAAATAGAGGCAAAGATTATCTGAAAAGTTATTTTTGGGGAAAATGTATTCTACTACTACTAATTAAAATAGGCATGACTAGTCATAATTAATTATGTAATTATTGTGGTTTTGTCATAAAAAATTGTAATGTCTTACTGTCATTCACGTTCATGAACAGAAAAGGAATCAATTCTTAAATTCAGAATTTTGTCCGACCCTGTTATGACATATTGATTTCAAATTGATGTTTCAGACATCAGAACTTTTTTGTGGCTGATGTCATGATTGGGCATTATACATATTGTTGCAATAGCGTGATATGAACAGCAGATGGCTCTGTGTCATAAACCTTTTCTCAAAGCAGTAACTGCCTAAGAGCTAATATCCCTATGGTTCATCATTCTCTATTCAAATACTGTACCTGCTGCTAATACACTTCTCAAATGTCACATTTGGAATCAGATAAAACGTCATTTATTTAAATCCATTTCACACCAGGATTAAATTTGAATGAAATATTAGCTCAGTTTACGAATGCTAGTTAGTTAATCAAGTCTGTCACATTTGACACGCTGTAGACTGACAACCTAGAGCATCAGAACATGAGCCACTGCCATCATATTAAAAGTAAGTGAAGTCACTTAATCTAATTACTGTACACATAGTCATTTAAGATAATCTGGTTCCATAAGCAAAGTAAATATGTTGTGTTAGTATATGACTCCCTGCTCTTTGTTTTTCATTATGATTGGATGGCTAATATTTGTCTTTATGTCTACCTTTCCATAAGATTAAGTCGTTTGTTTTTCAATTTTCTGTTCTCAAAACATTCCCATTTCTCAGCACGTCATCGACTCACGTGTTCTGGATGAAGCTCAGTTTACGAATGCTAGTTAGTTAATCAAGTCTGTCACCCCAAAAGAGGTTGTGTTAATATTTAAAAAAAAGCTGTTTTCAATATAATTTGAAGTAGGCTTGCTACAAAAAGTGCTAGACCAAAATATAACACAGTTCGTACTAAGGTATGCAGCATTTCATAACAAGTCACATTTTCTGCAGGCAAAAGCCATCTTTTATATATCAGACATATACACTGCACACAGTATGCGTACTACCTGCCATACGTAATTTCTGTAGTCATGTCCACATATGCAGAAGCATTTTCCCTTTGAGTTTATAATGTGTAGTAGTGGATTATTCTTGACAGCTTTATGTAACAGCATGTCCTTTGTGGGTGTGTTAATAATTAATTTGCTTGATTTTCTTTGTTCAGGGTTTTTTGAACAGCAATATCTTCAGAGACGTCCATACAGCAGAGCATTTTCAATGTTTTTCCCTGTATAAAACCAGAGAAACTTGAATGCAGGTTCAACCTTAATGCAGTGTTATTGTTTTCCAGCTCCAAAAAAAATCTTTAGCTCTTAAATTTTGCATGAGGTAGTATGTTACACTGCCGGACAATGAGATTCCAGAACGCTATAAGTAAAAACGTGCACTCGCTGGGAAAAACACTGTGTTTTCCACTTATGTTAGCATATTAATTAAAAATAATGGGTAATAAAATATTCAATTAGACATCAAAACAACATTACCATTTTTATAAACCTTTTCCAAGATGTTTTACAGGCTTAATCACACATGCTGAATTGGAAATAATTATTACAGCACAGGAGTGATGTCTTACAAGTTTGTTATTTAAAAGCTAAGCACATCAACAGCTGCCCTAAACACCAGGTACCAGGGCCAACGGCTTTAGTGTTAAGAAAGCAGTTTAACTGCATTAAATTGATCAATAATGTAAGATACTGTTTAAAATGTTGAAACATTCAGCTCTAGTCGTTTAACAGGGATATTGAGTTCACTAAAGGAAACCATCAGACCTCTTCTGCTTTTATCTAACCTGACCATGTACTGTATTGCTTCATCTCATGACGTATTTGATTCTATGCACAGCCCGAGCAAAAGCAATAAGATCATAAGACAGGGCTTAGTAGCAGGACCTGTACAACTATTCAGCCAATCAGCTCTTTTCACCGACAGAGCTGACATATTAGTGACCTTTTTATATTTTATATATTTGTACAATTATTATATATATATATATAATGCATGTGAGGGGGACCTTGAAATATTGTGTTGGAGCGGGTGTCTTCAAGTCAAAAGAGAATCATTGGTCTAGTTATAGTAATAATATAATACTTCAGCATTCCAGACCCAGAAATGAGAAAATGGTCCATAGTAACACAAAGTGAAATGGGGGAGCTTAACAAACCATAACCTTTCTGAATGTCATTTACTTTAAAGTAATTTTCACACAAAGCTAATAGTTACTCCTTTGCTTTTGACCATATGAGTTTTTTTTTAATACCAGTGGTTTCAGCCTTGTAATTTTTGTGGTATCTGGCCTATCTACACCTAATTACACACCCTGACATAGACAGCAAGCACGTTTCCTTGTGATATGAGACATTTAGAGGTGATTGGAAAGTTCAGTCATGATTTGTTATGATAGGACCTTCAGAAGACCCCTAAGGCTTTATCTTTTCATAGACCACTTAATACTGTAATTGCACATCACATTTTCCACTTATAAAAGTCTATTTCAAAACTTGTCCATCTGGCAGAATTTGAATGGGAACAGATAAAGACAGCCTACCGAGATAAAATTTGTTAAAACCCTAGGCATTCGGTCCAAAAGATAACAAGCGCATCTTGAGAGGATTTATTTTTTTATCTTAGCAAAATAAACTAAAAGGACAGAATAGAGGAGAATAACTACAAAAGTTCTTCCAGGGTAGAAATATGAACAGAGAATTATTCATGACCTCAGTCCATAAAAACTTGTAAAAGAATGATGCTACAATTTGTCAGCACACTTGATCTTCAAGAGAGGAGGGTCGAGTCCGATCCTTTGCAGCGACTCGTCTCTAAATAATTCAACATGCTGTGGTCCAGCTTCACGCCGTTTATCTCTGCTCGACTGACAACCATCAAACTTGTCACTCGCTTATGTTTCGTTGCATTGAAGGGCTCTATTGATTATGCCTGAAGATTCACGTTCTCTGAATGACTAAACAACAAATAAAACTATCTCTGGCCTCCAACAGCTAACTGTTTACTTAGCTGCAATGGCTCTAATAAGAAAAAGTCTCAGTTTATTTGCTTGGCAATGTAGTTTAAATAAAAAGCAGTGTAAACGCTAAAACAAAGTATCTTTGCAGTATTCGACAACACATGATCACTCTTCTATTGTCTCATTAAAAACTCAATAGAGAAAAGTTTGGTGCTTTTTAGGTTGCAGTTTTTATGGTTGGCGAATTAGCATAGATTTTTCATGCCATTTACAAGCTCTCATATCTAAGAAAGCTGGTTCAAATTAGCATAAAATGCATTTGTTCTGCTCAAAGGGGTAAAAGAAAATTGTGCACTGAGTTGCCAGGGAAACCAGTAAATGTTTGCAAATGAGGAAAATCACTGGGCAGAATGAAATATATTAGAAATGTATTAGAAACTGGAATACTAACAAAGTGAGTTAAGTCTATAGTGTCATACCTGCTTTACACTCTCATTTCATTCAAATTATTTCATGTTGCGTATTTTGAATACCCGCTGAACATATGCATTGGGTTCCTATGCTCATGAAAAAAATGGAAAGAAATGTGATTTCTAGGCCTGAAAATTTTCTACAGTGAATATTTCTATGAAAGCATTTATTTGAAAATCCTAATCCATTCATCACAACTGGAAAGGTCATCGCAAAGTAATGGAAATATTATATAAATATGAAACCGTGTAATATTATAATATCTGCCTAACCTTTCATCTTCATATGACATTCCTAGCAGTCCTGTAAGCCTTCATTGATGATCATACATAGTTATTTTAGTTTGTCAGTTATTAGAGAATTCCTGTTGGGCAGGGAGACTACAGGAGTTATGGGTACCCCACTGAAATGATGGGAAATGATAAATAGTACTGTGTTGAACTAGTTTAAGTGGTACTGCTTACTATTGTTCATCTGTTAGAGATGAACTTCACAAAGAGAGTCAGGGGAACAGCATGAACAGCAATATCCATCAGCAGTTAAGGACAAACTACCTCTATATGCCAGCTCAAAGGCCTCCAGAGTAGTTATTTTTTCAGTTGGCAACATTTCCATATTTGCTGGGCTTTACCATTTATTTTTCAATGTTTTGTCCTATTCTTAAGGACAAACATATGGAAAACATAATGATATACATTATATTATTATTATATAACTATTTATTTCCCGAGGATAGGATTTCTTCGTTTTTTCCCCTCTGTGCATTAAATACTTTCATGTTGAAGGATCTAATGATTCTTTGTAGAAACCTGTGTGTGTTGCTTCAACACAGCAACCATACATTTGTGTTGTTTTATTTTCATTCTTTTAAATTAAATTAATTAATACACCAATTATTATTATTTTTTTATTTTTTTTCCCATTGTTGTTTGTTCTTATGATTGTGTGATTTCACGTGATATTTGTCTTCAAAAGTAAGTGATAAGAGATTGTCTTCATTTCAAGGTTTTTTAACATCACAGTCACATCACATCACATATTGTGAAGCAGTAATTTTCTATTGCTTTTGCTTTGGTATAATAACACTTCTTGGATTTGTGCTGGTCTTTGAAACATACGTAACTAAGATTATTTAGTAAAATCTGCTCTCTTTTTTGAATCATTACTTAATCATTCTTCCCTGGCTTCCTCAGTCAACCTCAGATGACTGTTAATACAGTTTTGGGTACCAGACAAGACTTGCTGTTAATTGGTGTTTCAGACAAAACCCTGCTGACTGCTTTTAGATACCAGACAAAAAATCTTCTGGTGGGATCCGGCATCCAGGGTTGGATCTAATATTCCTGCCATTGAGATTCGATCTAACAACATTCACTGGCTGAAAAACAAAACAAAAAAAAGATGCAGTTCTTGAAACTCCATGGGGTACTTTAAGTTGTCACAATGCAAACTGCCATTAAACACCCTATGGGCCTTTCAAATTTTAAAGCATAAAACAATTGTGAAACCCTTATGACTATTGTTCCTTTTGACAACTAGCCCCAGTCTCGGCTTCAAACCTTTCCACCATAGGCGGAGGGTGAACCAACTCCAGGGTAAGGCTAAAAGCAGCCAAATGTAGGCTATTAAACATCATAAACCCGTCTTTTTAAGCAAGAACCAGACATGGGTGTCATGTAGGCTAAAAAAATGTTTAATGGGACTGAATTTGTATTTAACGTGATTACAATTGAATAAAAACGTTAGAAATTGATAATTATATAACGTTTCTTTTCCACAGTTATTCAAACAGCGAATAAATGAAGAAAGTGACATTATCACTAACATTGATCTATGCGAGTTTAAGCACTCTCAAAAAAACAAAACTATCGTTATAATCACTGAAGCTGTATACACTGTGAAATGAATCTCTTACTTACATTGTACGTATATCTGCTCTTTGTTGTTTATGATGAGAGAATTTGCAAGAGTCCGGAATTCAGTCAGCGAACGCACGCGCTCTCAACAAAACTGATATGTTTAAACGATGACTCATCTGAATGCCTCTGATTGGCCATTGCATTCCTAAGCTCAACAGAATTGTGTGTGATTGGTTAAAATGCGCAACACTGTAAAAACGCCTAAAATGAAATACGGTGCAACATGAGCAGATCTTAATTTAATGCCGCAATCGACACTGTCTATTCATATTCCCTTTGTTAGCAACAGACGTAATAGATTTATTTCAAATTTATCTGTGCAGGGGCATTTTTGTCCAATTTGGTGCCATTTTGGCCCAAGTCCCCAGCCTTACACACGCTCCGCCTATGCTTTCCACCTTATTTTTCCCATAAGGACACGCACATTTTTATAATTTATTTGTGAGGCTTCCGGTCTAATCAGCTTCCAGCTATTTGTAGCTGTACAGAGCTTGTTTTGCTGTTTGATATTGGAAACTGGCTTTTCTTACCATATTATTTTAAAGTATTATCTTAATTATGAACACACTGGTTTGTAGTGCAAACAGTTTTACCGTTTACTGCACTTCGATTATTCTCGTAATTTCCCTAAAGCGGCTAATGAACCGGAAGTCTCACACATCACCAGAAAACAGCTTACTTCCGTATTGAAAAATAAGGTGGATAATGCAACTGTACAATGAATTATGTGAACAATTCCAGAATATTTATCAAATTGTCTTTCTTCAAATTCCTTCCTTCAAAACATTTTTGATACTCTACAATTTGTGGGCCAAATCTGTTGTGTTCAGACAACTCTTATGAGGCATGTTATGTTTTTGTAACTTCTGATGTAATATTTAAATATAACCAGAAAAGACGTTACGCAGAGAGCACTGAAACGGTTTAGCAGGTTTCAATGGTTTGTTTGAATGCACCCCAGAAGAGGTCGGTTTTGGCTGGTGCAGGCTGCTTTGCTGTTGGAAGATCTCTCCTGGGTAAGTGCGCTGTACGGTAATCTCGCTCTGATGGCAGGGAAATGCGATCTTTGAACAAAGAGCTTCTGCAGCAGAGAAAAACCTCCCTTATGGTTGAGATGTGATTAAAGTTTCTCTCTCAGATCTCTGTGTGTCTATCGAGGGGAAATGCGTTTGCTCAAAGAGAGAACCGGGAGGTTCTTGGATTTGATGGGTGGGTGGGTGGAATGGGGAGCTAATAGTGAAAAGAAAAGAGTAACTCACTAAAAAATTCCTATCGGGCTCATGACAGCTACTGTAAGTGACTGTAACCAAAAATACTGATGGTACACGCAACGTGCAAACTGATGACTTTATGGGACAATAGTCATATTTTTGTATATGAATACTGACATTTACTTGCAGTGCAGGAAGACAAATTCAAAAGGTAAGTGATAAAAATGCAGTCTTTCAATTGCTGAATATATTTGTGCACAAACACACTCACAAGGCTTTTCTCTCATCTCTCTTGGCTTTCTCTCAAGACTGGTCTGGCTGTGGTTTAATGAGGTGTAATAGAACTCATTCTCAGTATACAGAGATTCTCTCAGTTGGAGGCCAATAGTTGGCCACGTCTCCTTTGCTGTTTTCTTCTCGCGTCAGACATATGTTGTAAGCCTGGGTGCCGATTTAGATATTTGCCTTCTCACCCTTTGAATTTGAAATTCAATTCATTTTAATCTTGTTTGGACTTTCCTTTCTCTGAAGATTTGCATGTGAAAAAAACTGAAATGGATATATCTCCTTAATATTGGTTCTATAGAAGAGTTCAGAGAGATTTCAAGGCTATACGTGTAATTTATGATACATTATAGCGGCACTTAGCAGAATGGCAAAAATAATGTTGTTTCCGAACTGTTTTTGTGAACATTCCTCATTCCAAGCCCATGGTGCATTCACAGTGTTTTTAAAGTGGCACAAAGATGGCATAAATTAATTTTTTAAAAGATTCTCAATCACAGGAAACAGTGTATGAAATGTTCAAAACACTCAGAAGAAACAAGCAACAAAAACATACAGAATACATGGTAATGACTCAAGTCATTTTTTTACAGTATAAAGCTCTTTAAACAATGCAAGCTTAAAATACAACTTTACAGTAAAAATGCTGATAATGAATTGAAATCGTGTATATTATAGAGTCTACATAGGCCTATATAGATTGTTACACCAGTAGGTCGCAGCAAATGAGTGAGTCATAGATTGATTCATTCAACAGATTAATTCAAAATGCAGATTTATTCAGGAATGAAAGGAGTGACTGTGAGTCGTTGATCATTAAGTCAACCAATTTGCATTATACAAACTTTAATTTGTATATACACTAACTGTAACGAATCATCCACTGAAGGCGAGCGTAAGTGAGAACCCAAGTGCAGTTTATTTACAGTGTGATCCAAACATCCAAACAATAATCCGTGACTTGACATGAACAGACTTGACTTGACTAGGCATGAACAGACTTGACAAGGCATGAACAGACTAGACTGACCGACAGCGGGTTACAACATCAAATACACGACAAGGGCACAATGGGAACATGATGGCTAGTTATAGCAGACAAGGAGGGTCACATGACATGAACAAACCAATGGGAAACAAGACACATGACTAAGACAACCAATAAGAACATGACACAATGAACAGAGGAACCAATAGCATGAAGACATGAGGGCAAGGGAAGCATGACACAAACAGCATGAAACAATACAAAATAAAAGACATGAAAACATGAACATTAAACAAAACCCAAACACAAAACCCCATATTACACTAACCCAGTGAACTTGACTAACATGGACCATAGGAAGTCTTCAAAACCTTACCAGTTTTAATATAATATAGTGTAAAAGAGTCAATAGGTCAATATAAAACCCAGTTTTAGATTAGTTGAAATAAGAAAAGGGATAGTTCACCCAAAAATGAAAATTGTCACTTACCCTCTAAAACTGTATTTTTTACCATTGACTTCCATTATGGAGAAAAACAATCTTTTGGGTTCCATAGAAGATAGAAAGTCATACAGTCATACATGCAGGTGAATAAATGATAGATAAATAATAAATGACATAAACAAAATTTTAACTCTCCCCTTAATAGAAAGCAGCTGGACTTGTGAACTTATGCTAATTCAATGCATTCTGTGTTGATCTACAATTAAAAAAATGAAATAATAGTCAATTTAAAGAAACAGAAATTGGAGGTTTGTTTCAATAGAAAATCTGAAGTTTACAACTTGATTGAATGCCTGCCCTGAAACCAGATTTACTACACAGTATCTACATGAATACAGTAGACTGAATTGTACGCTACAAACGTTCAGTGTCCTTTTAATCATGGCTGTATTGTTACATAAAGAGAAGCATGGAGTGTAATAAGCATGCTATGTATAATTACTGTAAATGCCAGCCTTGCTCAGAATGCTTGTATAACAAAAAGGTTAGGGCAGGCTGCTCAGAACCATATTTGTCACACAGCAGGTAACCGTTAGAGATTTCAGAGACATTAAGAGCTTCAATCTTGACGTTCAAGACATTTTAGCTGGGATGAGTGTAGAAGAAAATCTCTTTTATTCCATTACTTCTCCTCTTTCTGTGTTTGCAACCAGCATTTACCTTAATGGCATTATGAGATCATAATAATGGTGCAACTCCCACAATAATTTGAAAAGTTGAAGCCCACGAGATTGTCATCAAAACCATTTTGTGACAGAGGGGCCGCCCGCCTCCAGTCACTATGACCCTCTCTCTCCTGTTTCCGGCCCACGTCCAGCCTCACTACAGGAACATGAAGGCAATTGAAAATAGAACACGCAGCATGTGATGAGGCACATCCAGCGCTTATTGCACCCTTTTACCACTACTGCTGTATAAATCCAGCATTGTATGTCTTATTTTGCTGAACATCCTCCAAAGTACATGCAAGAGTTGTCCTCAAGTGCAAGCTGACTTTTAACTATTGATGCTGTGGCTTAAAGGGATAATTTGCCCAAAAATGAAAACTGCATCATGATTTCCTCACCCTCATGTCATTCCAAACCTGTATGGAACACAAAAGCAGATATTTTAAAGAATTTATCCAAACAGTTGAAGAAAGAAATCCATACAGGTATGGAATGACATGAGGGTGAGTAAATGATGACAGAATTTTTAGTTTTCGATGAACGATTGTTTTAAGATGCCAGGGTTTGGCTGTTAGTATGGTCCATTTAGCCCTTTCTGGTAGACGTTGTAACTATATGATCTGGGCCAATAAAATCATATTTCTCTATTGATGGCCATTTAATAGTAGCTTGCAAGCAACATATTAATCACTAATATTATAGGCTTAATGATAAATAAATGTATTCATGATAAAGAAAAGGAATACCAATTTAAAATCTAGTTTAAAACACATTCTTGGAAAGTATTAAAGCAATAAGCCCCAAGAAGCCGTGGTTTACAGTGAATTTATAACAGCTGGGGCGTTGTTTATGGAATTACATCTCTGCCGCAATTCTGCCCGCGAAAGATCATATTTTGAGCGTGCAAAATTGTGTTTTGCACGCAGAATTGTGGCAGAGATCTAAGCCGATAGTTGTTAGGCCTAAAACCCCCCCACTTAGCTGTTATAAATTCACTGTAAACCACGCCTTCACAGGGGTTATTGCTTTTATAAAACGGTTATTCCATATATGTGGTAAGGTTTCACAGAATAAAACAGAGCAAATAAAGTTTAATGATATAAATAAAAACAGTATTCTTCCACCAAACAATGTAGTTCCTCAGAAACAGTTGTAGTTCCAACCATAGATATGTATATATCTATGGTTCCAACAAAGTGGTTGCCGAGCAACACACAGACGTAAACAAAGGTGTATGTTTGTAGTATAATTTACAACAGCTTCGAACGCGGCTCACCCAATCAGAATCAAGGACCGGAACTATCCGTTTTATAATGTTTATTATGGTTTTGAAAAAAATGTTATAGCATTTATATATTTGTATGGCATTTAAAGATTTTTTTCAGCATGTTTTTGCATTATTTTGTTGGTGCCTGATTGGTTTTTCAAATATTAATAAGCAGTTTTGTTAATTATTAGAAATAATAATAAAAGATAATGCCAAACTACGTATTCTTTTTTAAAATTAATGGTTTAGTGATGCTTTTTTCTTTATTATGATAGCTAACATTAACTTTATTTTTGACTTTAAAAAATTAACTGAAAAAATATAATGGTTTGAGGAAATGCATAAACTAATGAACAAATAAACTGTATACTTTGAATGCGATATAAATCTCTTTGAATAAAAGCTTCTCTTAAATGTGTTAATTCAGAAAATAAAAATATAACTGAGAATATGTGTATTCAAGTCTTTCTCTGTATAAACTGCATTTTTAATGTTTAATGTTTCATGTCATTGAACCCATAGTAAATGTTTCACCAGTGTTCGTTTTTTTTTTCTTTTCATTATTTATTTTATTTTTTGCAGGATCCTTAAAAGCGTTAATTGGACTAAATTGACTTTTTTTTTTTTCATCTCTGCTGCCACTGATGTAACAGCTCATTTATAGCTCAAATTATTGGTGTAAAAAACTGGATGTAGAACTGAGTGCCCATTAGGAAAAATAGCAGATTTCAGGCCACATACCTCTGGATGGGTTTTTGCACCAGCTGAGTGACTGGCGCTGAGATGAATTACAGCTAATTGCTTGCTTTCTCCAGGTATTAAACCACTCCATAAACCTCCTATGCTCTTTTCTACTGGTCTAACATACTCACCTCTTCAGCATGGACACCTTCTCCACACCTTCAGCATGCTGAGGACAACATCATCTGGAGTTTTGCAACCTCAACCCCTTCACACTTCACTTTAAACTTTACACAAAAAACAAAACTTTAAAGAAAATTTTCCCAGAGAAGTGCCACTAATCTTCAATCCCGCTGGGTCTTCATTCTCTGCTGTGAGATACATCAGCAGTATGGTATTTTACAGCTGCAGGCATCACCATATGATAGCCCAAGTTACTTTTCTCGTGTAGCATGCAAACTGCCAGTGCCAAATTGCCAGTGGAATCGCTGAAGGCACCAAAGAGAAGCTTCCCATAACTAGTTCACCCAAAGCACAGAAACATAAGGCAATGTGAGGAAGTCAAACCCATGGGGTACTTTTTTACCAGAGCTTTTGATGTAGACTTGAGTCTGTTTGACATCAGAGTATGATTCATTTAGTTGGTGTGAAAGTGGTTTTCTGAACTCAGCTGAACCGCACCTGAAGCCTCATGAAAAGGTGGTCTGAGGTACGGTTCATGTGAACTTCTCTACGGTTTGCAATTGATATAAGAGCAATTCATAGAAGTAAACTGCTTCTGATGATAAATAATGTTAGGGATGCACTGATATAATAATTCGGTTACACTTTATTTCGATAGTCCACTTTAGACATTCTACTAACTATAAGTAACTTTGTAACTGCATGTCAAATACATGTCAACAAATTCTAATTAATTTGCAACTACATGTCTACTAACTCTCAGAGTAGACTGTTAGGGTAGGTTTAGGGTTAGTAGAATAAGTTAACATATACTTGCAAAGTTTCTGATAGTCAGTATGTTGTATGTTGTTGACCCATCAAAATAAAGTGTTAGAAGATATTAAGCAGACAGTCTACTAATACTCTAATGACTGCTAGTTGACATGTAGTTGCAAAGTTACTTACTGTTAGTAAAATGTCTAAAGTGGACTATCGAAATAAAGTGTTACCAATAATTCTGGCCAATACCAAATAATCTAGTTTTATTTATAACCTATTCATACTACAATACCCTTTGGTATTAAAACTACTATTTTGTCTAAATAATTAACTAAATAAATACAAAGCAATTGTTTTAAATGCTACAAGTGAATTTAGGAATCATAACATTATAATGTACATTTTGGAAAATATGGATATTCATTTTGAGATTTGCTACAGATCATATTTTATAGTGTTATTAAATTATTAGTGTTTTTAATAATGAACTTTAAATGAGCATTGATTGACAGCAAAAATAATCTAAATGTGAAAATAGAGGAAATGAGAGTACGAAAAACATTCAAAAGTTTGAATTCAGTAAAAGTTTTAATATTTTATTTTTGAAAAAACGTAATCAGCAACAGGGCCGGCCCATCGCATAGGCAAAATAGACAAATGCTAGGGGCGTCATCCATCCATAGGGCCGCCCAAATGAGTTAAGTTTTTTTTTTAATATATAATAATATTATTTTAATTAGGGGTGCACTATATATCAAAATATAATCGATATTGCATTATGGCTTAATGCCATATCGCAAATGTTGCGATTTAATTAAATAAAAATACCTATGCACTGAAGCTTTCAGAGTGAAGCAGTTATGTGTTCGAGTGCAACCCATGACACTCTGAAACATGCAGCGCATTTATTTAATTGCTGGCAAACCATTGAATTTGAGCAGAGATGCACCGATCGACCATCAAAATGTCTAAAGTGGACTATCGAAATAAAGTGTTACCAATAATTCTGGCCAATACCAAATAATCTAGTTTTATTTATAACCTATTCATACTACAATACCCTTTGGTATTAAAACTACTATTTTGTCTAAATAATTAACTAAATAAATACAAAGCAATTGTTTTAAATGCTACAAGTGAATTTAGGAATCATAACATTATAATGTACATTTTGGAAAATATGGATATTCATTTTGAGATTTGCTACAGATCATATTTTATAGTGTTATTAAATTATTAGTGTTTTTAATAATGAACTTTAAATGAGCATTGATTGACAGCAAAAATAATCTAAATGTGAAAATAGAGGAAATGAGAGTACGAAAAACATTCAAAAGTTTGAATTCAGTAAAAGTTTTAATATTTTATTTTTGAAAAAACGTAATCAGCAACAGGGCCGGCCCATCGCATAGGCAAAATAGACAAATGCTAGGGGCGTCATCCATCCATAGGGCCGCCCAAATGAGTTAAGTTTTTTTTTTAATATATAATAATATTATTTTAATTAGGGGTGCACTATATATCAAAATATAATCGATATTGCATTATGGCTTAATGCCATATCGCAAATGTTGCGATTTAATTAAATAAAAATACCTATGCACTGAAGCTTTCAGAGTGAAGCAGTTATGTGTTCGAGTGCAACCCATGACACTCTGAAACATGCAGCGCATTTATTTAATTGCTGGCAAACCATTGAATTTGAGCAGAGATGCACCGATCGACCATCGCCATAAATCAGAACCGGACGGTTTTTTGTTTTATTTCAGAGTCTGTAAACGGCGTTAACAGAGGCCAGAGATGCAAAGAGTAGAAAATACATTAGCAGGCAGAACAAGCTCACTGTTGACAATGCTCGAATTATGAATGTTTCTCTGAGGGGAACTGACTGTCTTAAGAAACAGTTTAGATGGCATTTTCCTTAGTGTTTACAGTGGTAAACAAGGAACCAATGCATCACTGCTGTTCCTTAAGTGCCACCTGCTGACAGAGAGTGAATTTGCATTTTCATTCAGCCCATCTGCTGTTTGGTATGTTTTATGTAGCCTAATTTCACAAAGCTAAAGTCAGACCATCCTGTTTTTGCTTCAGGTTTTGAAATTATACAGTCTAATTTAGATCAAATTATAGGCTAATAAAGCAACTAACCATATTCTTCATGTACTCATTTTTCATTCTTTCTTGTCTTTTGCTTGAATAAAATACATAAAAAAATCAGTTTTGGATTCTGCCATGAAAAGTTAAGATCAGTGCATCCCTAAATTTAAGAATGTCCAAAATGAAGAAATTAAGATTTAAATGTTAGTATTGTAGCTGCCTTTGGATGATAAAGTTCTCTAATTTAAATAGCTGAGTTAATGTCAGTTTATTTTTACTTTTTTGTGCAACCATCTTATTTTCATATGTAATTTGTTTTATGTCATAAAGCTATGCAGTTTCTGTGTGAATGATCGGCGGTGGAATTGGCTGCGATGCAAGGGGCACTAGCTAAAATCTTGCCTAGGGCACTAAATTGGTCAGGGCCGGCCCTGATCAGCAAAGATGCTTTAAACTGATCAAATGAGACAGTATAAAGATTTCTATTACAAACAAATGCCGTTCTTTTGAAATTTTGTTTCATCACAGAATCTGGGGAAAAGTGTTTCACAGTTTCCACAAAATATTAAGCTATAGAACCATTTTTAACTGTGATTATAATAAGAATTTTTTGTTGAGCAGCAAATTATCATATTAGAATGATTTCCGTGTCGTTATGTGACCCAGAAGATTGGAGTAATGGCTGTAAAAATTCATCTTTGCCATCACAAGAGTAAATGACATTTTTAAATATATTATAACAGAAAACTTATTTTAAATTGTAATAATATTTCACAAAATGTTTCTACGGTGTTTTTGATCGAGTAAATGCAGCCATGGTGAGCATAAGAGACTTTTTTCAAAAACGTAAAAAAAATACGCTCCCCAAACTTTTGAACAATAGTGTATTTTGCATCCTTAAATAATGTGCATCTTAATTTGCATTTCTCATAACTGCTTGTCTATTGAATGTCTATCTTCAATTAAATTGCCTTCTGGGAGCACCTTGCATTCCTGGCATGTCTTGCATCCGTGAAAGAATCACACCTAGAAACCGTCTGCAGTTACAGCTAGTACTCATATTGATGATGCAAACAAAAAAGAAGAATGCGACCCATGGGAGCAGTAGAGGTGTTTGCAGTCAAGCTCGAGTTCAGACAAAGCAATCAAAAAGCAGCCTAAGATTCAGGCTTATGATCCTAAATCCCTCTCTGATTAATTGATGGAAAAAGGGTCTTGCTAACTACAGTACAGCTTATTATATTTTCAATGAGCCAGTCAATTTGGGGTCAAGATGAAACTCATCTCGTTCCGGTCACCCACCTCCTGCACAGACCTAAATTATTAATCAGTTTGTGACAGTTTTTATTTTGTAGTGCCGCTGACATTTTTTTAATTGTGAAGTTTGCATCTCCGCTTAGCCTCATTAACACTGGTATTGTCAGCCGTGCATTCTTTCACCGGCGAGTCCTCCTAGGACCAGTGAGGATAAATCAGAGAGACTGCCTGGAGTGCTTGTTAGTGATACACTTCTTTAATCAGATGAAGCAACTTTGCCCAATTTACCGGCTGCTTAAGCACTGGATAAAGTGAAGAGCGAGGGCTGGAGGCCCATGGACAGGGAGAGAGAGAGCTGCTTTACTGTATCTGTAAATAAGCCTGTGTTGACTCACACTCTGACAGATAGGCCTCAGTGGGTGAGCTGGCACAGGGGGAGAAACAGGAAAACCTGTATGATTGCTTTGTACTGGCCAAACACTCTCTTTTCATTGTTGAAAACAGTCAGCTAGAACTCTGAAAAAACAGAGTCATCTTTGGCAGCAAGCAACTTTTGAAAAGATGCTAGCTGTTGAAAGTTGCCCATGCAACACACGTGGGCGCAAGCCTTTTTTGACCATGTGATGTTGTCATCATTGAGTGACTTTAAATGTTCAATCAAACACTGGTAATTTTAAAGAAAACAGCTTATTATAAATCACTGACAGATGCTGTGGTTGCCATGTCAGCATCTCGGATGCGATGTACTGTACACCTGTGTGTGTGTGTGTGTATTAGCTATGTTTTTAATAACAGATTCCAAGTGCCAAATGCTCTCATAATTGTAATGTATTACTTTTTGAGTCATTTATTTTTAATTCAAGTGTTACTTATATTTGCAGTTATAAATAAAACAGATTATTAGAGTGCATTTTACAAGAAAATACTATTTCAGTCTTTCTGCTTCAAAATGTTGTTTAATTCAGTTTGTTACTTGCCATTTTTTTGTAATTGTTTGTGAAATTTGCTAGCAATTTCTGAAAGAAAATTATCTTCTTTCTTTCTTTCTTTCTTTCTTTCTTTCTTTCTTTCTTTCTTTCTTTCTTTCTTTCTGCCAGAATTTCTTTCTTTCTTTCTTTCTTTCTTTCTTTCTTTCTTTCTTTCTTTCTTTCTTTCTTTCTTTCTTTCTTTCTTTCTTTCTTTCTTTCTTTCTTTCTTTCTTTCTGCCAGAATTCCTTGTATTTTGGTTTGACTCCATCAAGTTCTAAAAAAAACAATAATAATAATCAAGAGAAGTACTTTTCATTTGCAAAATATTCACTGTATTGTATTTTTAAAAGCCCACATTTGTTTTTATTGCTTGCTTGATTATCATATAGACATCAAAGTCTTTATTCATGGCAAAAGTAAAATAAAAATAAAAAATACAACATACAATTAAACTTCTTACAAAATTAAAAGGACAAGTATATGAAATATTTCAGTTTCTTTATTTAATGCCATAATCTTCAAAGTCTATATTTATGGCAAAAAAAAAAGTGTAACACAGTACCCATGCTGCTGTTTAGCCCTTGAGGGTCCTGAGCTTTTCGTAGTTGATTAGCCTTGTTTTACATGCTGTTCTTTCTCTCTCTCTCTCTCTCTCTCTCTATTGGTCAAACACTGTCCTGTTCACAGAGTCTGACAGTTGCCGCAGGCCTATATCATGGACACATCCAGCGTAAAGTATCCTGCAAATATGACTTGTGATGGAGCCAAATGGCCATTCTCTACATGGTTAATCAATCTTCTGTACATTTTCCAAGGAACTTAACC
This sequence comes from Sinocyclocheilus anshuiensis, assembly GCF_001515605.1. Classification (NCBI taxonomy): domain Eukaryota; kingdom Metazoa; phylum Chordata; class Actinopteri; order Cypriniformes; family Cyprinidae; genus Sinocyclocheilus; species Sinocyclocheilus anshuiensis. The sequence goes on from NW_015544201.1 coordinate 1,300,782, forward strand.
GATTGATTTCCCCCCACCAACAAGCAGTTCTATGAAGCCCAAATGGGAGGCCACTCCACATGACTATTTGCAGGTTGTACTGAATGTAGGTCTATTGATCTGTCTGCTCACAGAGCATCCAGAGACTGCACCAACAACTGCTGCTTAGTCAGCGTTCTCTAAAAGACAAATGGAGGAGAAGCTGGTGTATAGTGGAGAAAAAAAGTGACAAACTGGCATTACATTTAAACCAAATTGCCTTTCAGTAGTGAGCGACTGGTATTTACATACGCTTACATATTAAATAATGATTTTGAAATGTGTATGTGTGTTTTGAGTGTATGTGAACTTGTTTATTTGTGGAGAAATTATTTAAACTTCCCTCCAATTAAATGCCTAATTACATTCTTGAGAGCAGTTCTCTAAGAAAGGAACATAGAGAAATGTTTTGCCTAATATGAGATTAATGACAATAATTTATTGGGCTAGAGACATTACATGGTGTAAGAGGATTTTCTAAATGAATAATTATTGGCTGATGAGCATCTAACAAATATGTATCATTTACAGTTAAAAAAACTGTGAATTGCCAGTTAATGTAAAATTAAAATGTCAAGATGCTTAATTTTTTTTTACTACATAAGAAATGTTTTTCTATGTGGTCCACTTACATGTTAGACAATAGTTCAGTTTTCAGTTCAGATTTTGTTTTATGACAACTTTCCACCATCTCGCTTTGATCCTGAAGCATTAAAAAAATTCTGGCTTCAAAATAAATCAATAAACGATCTTTTTGATAAATATATAAAATAATAATCTTTATATAATTTCTCAGTAGTTGGAGTGGAAGAGTGGTGGAAAGAATCCTGAAACTTTTTGAGTCGTGTATTATACATGCTAACCACTCATTTACCTCTTCATTCAATTTTGAATCAAGGTGTCATTAGCTACAAAATTATTCTTGATTAATCTGCATTTTAAAACAACAGTAGCCATGTAAATGTTTTGCAATAAAACGTGCAGTAGACCATATGAATTGCGCTGTGCATGTCAATTGTATGGGAAGATTCAGTGCAGCATAACAGCCATACTAATGTATGCCAGCTCTGACCCACCCATAGAAACAGAATGAGTGAAATAATAATAATCAGTGTCCATTTGGTTTTCAACAATCAACACAGTGTCTCCTGTGAATGTGATTCCTGTGTAAATACATTTATTCCGCCTCCATGGTGAATTAATACATAATACATTAACATGAAGTAAATGCATTGTTTACTGTTGTGGTTTGTATGCCACTTCAGATGTGCCCTCTTTGCTGTCTTCTCAGTGTAAGGACAACATTAGTAATTTTCCTGAAATGCTGGAGTTGAAGTGTTTCTTTCTTTCTTTCTTTCTTTCTTTCTTTCTTTCTTTCTTTCTTTCTTTCTTTCTTTCTTTCTTTCTTTCTTTCTTTCTTTCTTTCTTTCTTTCTTTCTTTCTTTCTTTCTTTCTTTCTTTCTTTCTTTCTTTCTTTCTTTCTTTCTTTCTGCCAGAATTCCTTGTATTTTGGTTTGACTCCATCAAGTTCTAAAAAAAACAATAATAATAATCAAGAGAAGTACTTTTCATTTGCAAAATATTCACTGTATTGTATTTTTAAAAGCCCACATTTGTTTTTATTGCTTGCTTGATTATCATATAGACATCAAAGTCTTTATTCATGGCAAAAGTAAAATAAAAATAAAAAATACAACATACAATTAAACTTCTTACAAAATTAAAAGGACAAGTATATGAAATATTTCAGTTTCTTTATTTAATGCCATAATCTTCAAAGTCTATATTTATGGCAAAAAAAAAAGTGTAACACAGTACCCATGCTGCTGTTTAGCCCTTGAGGGTCCTGAGCTTTTCGTAGTTGATTAGCCTTGTTTTACATGCTGTTCTTTCTCTCTCTCTCTCTCTCTCTCTCTATTGGTCAAACACTGTCCTGTTCACAGAGTCTGACAGTTGCCGCAGGCCTATATCATGGACACATCCAGCGTAAAGTATCCTGCAAATATGACTTGTGATGGAGCCAAATGGCCATTCTCTACATGGTTAATCAATCTTCTGTACATTTTCCAAGGAACTTAACCGATTGATTTCCCCCCACCAACAAGCAGTTCTATGAAGCCCAAATGGGAGGCCACTCCACATGACTATTTGCAGGTTGTACTGAATGTAGGTCTATTGATCTGTCTGCTCACAGAGCATCCAGAGACTGCACCAACAACTGCTGCTTAGTCAGCGTTCTCTAAAAGACAAATGGAGGAGAAGCTGGTGTATAGTGGAGAAAAAAAGTGACAAACTGGCATTACATTTAAACCAAATTGCCTTTCAGTAGTGAGCGACTGGTATTTACATACGCTTACATATTAAATAATGATTTTGAAATGTGTATGTGTGTTTTGAGTGTATGTGAACTTGTTTATTTGTGGAGAAATTATTTAAACTTCCCTCCAATTAAATGCCTAATTACATTCTTGAGAGCAGTTCTCTAAGAAAGGAACATAGAGAAATGTTTTGCCTAATATGAGATTAATGACAATAATTTATTGGGCTAGAGACATTACATGGTGTAAGAGGATTTTCTAAATGAATAATTATTGGCTGATGAGCATCTAACAAATATGTATCATTTACAGTTAAAAAAACTGTGAATTGCCAGTTAATGTAAAATTAAAATGTCAAGATGCTTAATTTTTTTTTACTACATAAGAAATGTTTTTCTATGTGGTCCACTTACATGTTAGACAATAGTTCAGTTTTCAGTTCAGATTTTGTTTTATGACAACTTTCCACCATCTCGCTTTGATCCTGAAGCATTAAAAAAATTCTGGCTTCAAAATAAATCAATAAACGATCTTTTTGATAAATATATAAAATAATAATCTTTATATAATTTCTCAGTAGTTGGAGTGGAAGAGTGGTGGAAAGAATCCTGAAACTTTTTGAGTCGTGTATTATACATGCTAACCACTCATTTACCTCTTCATTCAATTTTGAATCAAGGTGTCATTAGCTACAAAATTATTCTTGATTAATCTGCATTTTAAAACAACAGTAGCCATGTAAATGTTTTGCAATAAAACGTGCAGTAGACCATATGAATTGCGCTGTGCATGTCAATTGTATGGGAAGATTCAGTGCAGCATAACAGCCATACTAATGTATGCCAGCTCTGACCCACCCATAGAAACAGAATGAGTGAAATAATAATAATCAGTGTCCATTTGGTTTTCAACAATCAACACAGTGTCTCCTGTGAATGTGATTCCTGTGTAAATACATTTATTCCGCCTCCATGGTGAATTAATACATAATACATTAACATGAAGTAAATGCATTGTTTACTGTTGTGGTTTGTATGCCACTTCAGATGTGCCCTCTTTGCTGTCTTCTCAGTGTAAGGACAACATTAGTAATTTTCCTGAAATGCTGGAGTTGAAGTGTGGCAGATTTTTGTACACCATGTGGCACTTATTTGTATTTGTAGTGTTTTGTCATGTGCATGCAACCAATTTATTAGTAACTAATTTAAGATTCTTTTGATGATTTTTTTGTGCATTGAAGCAGAATCACTGAGTAAGCATCATGAACCATCTCTGAATCCCTTTTATCCTTCTCTTTCACAAGTCAGCGGGCTCAAGTGTTCACTTAATGGGGCATTATTCTGCAATGAGGACAAATAAAATAAAAGGTGTAATTTTCAGTTTAAATGTCTTAAGAAATGTTCTGAACTGTTTTATTTTTGAATCTTTTGCATAGATTAAATGTAATTTTTATTTTAATTAAATTTAATATGTAAAATTATGTATCTTGACATCTCTACATCTTGGATATGAATTTATTTTTTATTTATAAATAAGTATTTAATGAACCAGGAGCACAGTACAATAAATGTGATAAACTGTGAAATGAGAAATTCAAAGTAAAAATAAAATATTTGAGGGAGGTAGGCGGATGAAAGGAGAAAATGGAACCTCTAAAAAAAAATGTGTTTCATGTCAACAGCTAGATCTTGGCTGCACTGGAATCTGAACACAGCCCAAGTGCTCACATCCTCCCAGGCAATAAGCAATTTGCAACTTTTGCAGTTTTTCCACGTGCACAAAAGCAATTAAAACAAGAACATGTGACTATTTTTGTGTATGCCTTGCACATTAGGCACAAGTTCAATAGACCCAAGGCTCTTTGCAGCCTGGCCGATATTCTGTCTTATTTGAGATTAAATTAGAGAATATCAGAAATAATCAATGTTACCATGTAAAATAATCCTGTTGCTATTGATCGCTACACTCCAGAAAGGCCAACTCTGAACACGGTTATGAAATAATGAGGAATTGATCATGTGGCCAATGTAGCTGCTAGCTGCAATCTATATTCACCTTTAATTCATACATTCACATCCACATCTAAACTGAGATTTTATACTAATAGTGCAGGATTTCAGCTGTAATTCTGCAGATGCAACAACCGACATGCAAATCTCTGGAGGTGGCGGATAACCTCACCTCTTATTAGAGGTCTGTCACTTCAGTTGTATTTGTATAAAGTGACACTTTGCAGTTTATGAGAGACACCTAGCTAAAATCGATACTCAGGCTCAGGGCCGTGCACAGACCTTTTGAGGGGCATGTGCTGAAACTGAAAAAGGGCACCCCCCCAATGACAAATGAAATAACACAAAATAATAGTCTCAAAAGCTTTAGATTTATTCACTATTAATAACAACCATAATATATATATATATATATATATATATAGCTAGCTAGAATACATGCATAACAGCGTAAACATGAATTAGCCATGCGACCATATAATATGATTAAATGTTAATAAATTAAGGTTATCAGCAATCATAAATTTCTTAGAAATATATTTTACCAGGTGACGAGGATCACTCAGTCGCTTTGTGTCAAACTCAAATGCTGTTACAGGTTTTTGACCAGTGAATGTGTGCAAATGTGCATTTTGTCCGTCATTAAAACGGCGGCGTTACGTTTTCATCACCAGGTGTTTGTTGTAGCTATATGGGCGCAGCACTCAGTTTCAAATACATAAATTATGAGCCTTTATAGACATAGTGTTTCTTGCGTAAAGAAAACGCTGTACTTATTGAAACAACAAGATCTTTATTTACCCTTGCAGACCTAGTTCAGATGCTGTGGAACTTCAGTTCATTCAGTCAAGATAGAGGGGGTGGAGTTATGAGGTTTACTGACCGTTTGAGCGGATCCAACAAGATTTAGTCACAAGCTCTTTTTAATAACTTTCATTAGCTAAATATTTGTAAAGCAGACAGACAGATGTAAAGGGTGACCAATATCATTGATTTATTGAAGGGGGAAAAAAAACACCATCACCAAAAAAAGGGCACTTCGGGGCGTAAGGGCAAAAAGGGCATGTGCTCTGCACAGGTTGAGCCCTACCTGTGCACGTGCCTGCTCAGGCTCAGTTTCAGCCGGCAGACGGTATAGATACCTTCCCTGTTCTGGAAACTCTGCGAAGGCTCAGTTTTCATGCTACCAACATAGACATTCAAGAAAACAAGTGGCACGGCACTGTGACATGTCTGGCTGATACTAATTCTTGTTACTTAAAAGTAAAGGTCTGTCTAATGCCCAAAAATATATTTTTCCATTTGATTGACAGACTGATAATAGCCATCCCCAGGGTAACCACATTGGTTTCCTTGGTAACATTTATCACATAGAAACAGATAAAACCTGGCATGAACTTGAGAAATGATGTCAGTGTTGTGCCTGCCTTTGTCTGTCCGCTTAAGGACGACGCTGCAAAGTTTGGCTTTGAAACCTCGCCAGTCACAATTACAGTGTGCACTGAACAAATGCCAAAAGTGCAAGTTAGGTCTGTGCATCTCTGTTTCATAAGGTCTTGCTGCTCGGCTCGGTGTGTGGGAGTGGATTCAATTGGGAGAGGGAGAGAGAGGCGAGACAGACAGCGTGTTAAACACAGAGGGCCAGACCCCGGAATGACATTTGAAATCTCTTTGTGTATGCCGGCCTTCATGCTCTTCAATAGCGTGCTATTTAGTGGAGAGTGTGTTCTGGAGCGTGGATGTTATAGAGAGAAACCAGGTAAAAGCTGGTCTAGGAGGAGGAAGACTACTAGGATCTTTGCCAGCTGTCATTTGCCATGGTACAGTACTCACATTTTCTTTTAATTTCTTATGAAAATCAGTCGAAAACACCCTAAACACATTTAAAAACTGTCCTGCAACCACAAAACATTTGTACAATATTTCAGAACATTATATTTTGCTTGCAATAAGTCCCGGCCTACATTTTTTTTAAACTTTTTTTTTTTACGTACTCTGATATACATCATAAAAGGGGAAGATAAAGATTGCAACTTTCTTTTCATGCCGACTCATCCACAAAAAAATAGAAAAACAAAATCAAACCAAATTAAAACATCTGTGAACATTTTATTTAGGTGTTAATATAAAGTAATTTGTACATTTGAATAAGACCAGAATTTGTTTCTCATTCTTATCCACAGAAATAAGCATTGTAACTATAAAAGTTTAAATTATAATATATTTTGTTGATGTTTGAATTGTATGTTAAATTTCAGGGCAGAAGAAATGCTATGTCAGCCTGAACAGAAGTCCGTTCCAGTTCCACCTACACTACTGCAGACCTCTCTCTGCTTGCATATGGATGGATGTATACTAGTACAGTATATTATGCTCTCTTGAGAGCTATGTGTTTGCAAATATTACTCAGGGATGTGTACACATGAATATTGCAAAGAGAATTTCCCTTTTTAAAGAAATTAATGTTAATTGCACTAAAGTTAAAAAGAAAAAAAAAATGTACTCACAGGTTTTTAAATATTAAGTGTAATATTTTTGTGCATAAATGCTAACTTGTGCACACTGTCACAACAGGTCATAACAAATCCAACAGGGTGAGCGCAATAACCCTTTTTTTTATTGTGGCAGTGTGATTTGGCCTTTAAAAATGTAAGTGATGAGATTAGTTAAAATTGCCTTTAATTTGTTTGCTAATAATGTATCTATTTATGAGTGCATTAATGTGAAGCAAGAAATAATTCATCAGGGAAAAAAAATAATTATATTTTTATAACAAATGTTATAGGAGACTACAGAACAAAGGCTACTAAACTGCCTAATCACAGCGGATATTCAAATGACGCAACCTTGTTTGCTTTCGTCCAAAATACAGTCGAAAAAGGCATAAGGACATTAAATTAGCCTCCTTTAGCATGTATATCAGTGACTACGTTTACATGGACATCAGTAATCTAATTATTTACCTTATTCTAAATAAGCCAATATTATGATTATGGTGTTTACATGAGTTGCTTTTAGAATATTCCTTTCATGTTCCCATTTTGCATGTTATAGTACATAGTTCGATTAATGGCACACGTCATTACGTCCCCACGTGACACCATCCGACGTCCCCTCTGGAATTTCACATATAAACGTATAGTTCGTCTTCGTGATGATGCCATGTACAGTCGTATTAAAATCGGATTATTGTTGTCCATGTAAACGTACTCATTGTCAAAGGTGACCATTTAGGCCAATAAGCGATTCGTTTTACTTTAGTGCGTCATCGAAGCTAGTGGTTAAGACAACAGGTAAATATAAACTTTAAACAAAACATCGATGAAATCCAAATTGTTGAAAACTTGCGAAACAACAGGGGCATATATACATTTTCCATGAAGAAGAAGTGAAGATTGGGTTCATCTTCATACAGGTGAGTACTAGATGTTAGACAAAATTCATGTTTATGTATGGCGCTGCGTCTTCCGTTGATTTACTATATTGACAGGAAATTATGATGAAATAATTATTTAATTGGCTTGATTATTGTTGATTTGCATATCTCGCGTGGTTGTAGACTTGTTTGCGAGTAATACTAATCTTCTGCGCTGAGCTACTTTGTTCCACTTTTAGAGAGTTTTTTTTAAATGTTTCTCATCTGCAACAGAAATGGCCGCATATAATCAAAGAGTTGGGCAACTTTTAGTAACACCAGTGTGACCTCTAACAAAAGTGTGTCGCACCGACCGGTAGAAATTTTTTTTTTGTAAAATCTGCCAGGTTGCAAATCCAGACTGCAGGTCATGTGACTAATTATGCAAACGCAAGAAAATTATGCTATGACAAAGCTGGCTGGCAGATGACACCACCACAATTCTAGCAAATAAGTTTCAGAATTTAACTGTTTAATTAATAATCATATGAGTTTTATTTGTCGCAGTCCCAAACTCATCACCAGCAACTATCCAGAGCTGCCTACAAGCTTAAAAAAAATTATTATAAGGGCAATTAGCTTGCATGATGAGAAAATCCATATATGCTCCTTATCTGAACAAACTGATCAATTATGGAAAAGTCCAGGAACTAATCCCTATTTAGCCTATGCTGACCGTCTGCTTTCCCCTGAGCTTTTAATAACATTCTGTTGCTCCTCCTCACACTCTTAATGAAGTCTTTTTATCTTCACCCCTTTCTGTACTTCTATGGCCTCTCTTATTTCTTCTTGTTCATTAAAGACCATGTTTTCATGCACATTAAATTGAAAAGATTTAAATTGGATAATTATTCAAAATTATTCCAATAATGTATGAGTCATAAAAATACATTAGCCTTGCCATAACCTGATTAGGTCAATATTCCGGTTTTGGAATAGCATATGCCTGTATAAATTAGAATTCGGTGTCATGTAAACAGCATTTTTAATTTTTTTTTGTTACACGTATCTGTACATTCACTTGAAAGTATACAGGATACAGAATATCTGCACATTCACATGAAATTCACATGAAAGTATATTAATAGATTTATTTTCTGGAATAAAGTCTTAATCAGAATATGGAACTTCATTGAAAAATGATCTGCATGTAAAAATGGTCATTCTTCCGTCTTCCTCTCAATCTCTCCATTTCCTCTTGGCATTTGCCTTCTTGTTTTCCTGTGTCTCCTCCTCTGCCCACCTCCCTCCCTCCCTCTTCCTCTTCTTCTAAGCTTCTGCTTGGATCCATTACAGTGTTCCCTCCTGTGAAAAATCTGAGCCTATCAGCAGAACATCATAATCAAATTGTTTCAAAGGTCATTTAACATCGGAGCACAGAGCACCAACTAAGCCAAAGTCTTCAGAGGATCTGGCTCAAAAGCGATTTACGTGTCAGAGATGAATTGAGGAACGAAACATTTACAGAGAAAATGAACTATCTCAGGCCTGATTGTGACTGGGAGTGTCAGTCCATCTACAACGCCTGTCCTGTTCCATTCAGCCCCTGCATATGTTTCTAGATAGATATGGCATCATGTTTCATGAATACTAGTAGCTGTGAGGAGATATTTGTTTGGTATGGCGGGATACAGACAGCAGATGTGTATATCTTCATTTCTAAGAGCATATTTTGGCAGTTGGCATTTGTTGTGTTATGAATTGTTTATGCTTAGAAAGCACAAAACTGTAAAATTGCTTGCACAACTCTTCTGAATTGATTGTTTGGAACAAAGCAACACAGATGTCTTTGTGAAAAATTGTGCTTTTTTTTAATAAAATTGTGTGGTAGGTAATTCAAACCATCAACGGTTATTACGTTTCTGAAGTAAATCAGAATTAGATAATTCCAAACTAAATTAGCAGGCAAACCCAATGAATCATCCTGTTCCAATAAATGTAATGGACATGCTAAGCTTTGATGAATTGTTCAATTAACTTTTCCTTATGTTAGAACTTATTAGCTTTCTATGGATGAATATTCCTGCCACACACTTTATATGGTACAACATCTTAGTTTCTGAAATAAACCAAAACAAAAGCAGGGATTCTCATTTGTAAATTAGTCATCCACTCAGACAATTAAAGGTGTACCACAAGTCTTGCATATTCATGCCGTCTTGCTATATTTAGTAAGTCTGCATTGTTCTAAAGCGGGAAGGATGTTTTTTTGTTTTGTTGTTTTTTTTGTTCAAATCTTTTTCCCATTTTTCTCTCTGTTCTTGTTAATGGACAGTCATCAGTTTTGAAAGATCAGTTAAACTATCGTGCATTAGTTAGAACTTGACAGTAGCCTACACATACAATTTTTTCAACTATTTCTTTGAGAAAATATGATGGAATATACAGAGGATAGACTTGTCACACTCACTCAGTGTTTGGACTGTGTTTTTGTTCTTTGTACTGGTTCCCTTTGTTGTCATGGTTGTAAATTGATTAGTCATTTAGTTCAGGTGTGTGTGTCTCATTATCATGTGTATTTAAGTTCAGTTCTGTGTCAGTTCAGTTGTCCAGTGTCGTCAATGTGTACATTGTGTTGGATTGTTGGCATTCACTGTTTGGATCATTAAAGACTGTTATTCTTCATCTTCTTCATCGTCGTGCGTGTGATTACCTCACAACTGTGATAGGAATATACTTATGTGACATCAACTTTCTCTACATTCATTCCATCAACCTTAAAGTTTGTCTGACCAAATGGCAGTTGGATTTTTTTTTACAGCTTTTTAGATTAAACTATTAATGATGAATTATACATAATAAATCAATAATAATTACACCCTATGGTTGCTATACTGTTTATAAAGAATTATAAAGAGGAAATTTATTTACTAATGAAGCCTTCTAACTGAAAAAGTCTATTGTGTTGACATCCAAAACTAATTCTTTAAAAAATGGCTTAGTGCATATGGTACATATCATTTTTAGATTCCTCTTTTTGAGTAATAAACTCAAACAGACAGTAGTAATACATTATAGATTACTCAATATATATCACAAAAAATATTAGAGATAAAGTAAGTGCACAAGCAAGAAATCTAGCTTTTCTGGACTCAGTTTTGTAATGCTAAAGAACGATCTTTCTCTCTGACCTCTCCATGTCCCCAACCAAATGCAATCAGCATGAAAGCCAAACGTGATCGTTCTTCCGCACCCCACTTGTTTTAATCTACTTCGGCTTGTTAGGCTCTCATAATATGAAAACATTGCAACAACGATGACTGATGTAAAATGTAAATCTGCCCCTGGGCCAAGCTTAGATGGATCAGGGTGGCAGAGAGCTGTCTCAACTCTAATTGTCTCCAGTAGATGCTAACAGCCAATCGAACAGTGCTTCTTCCTCATTGATCCCTCACTTAAAGCCAGAATATGGCAAGACACAGGAAACAATAAAGAACATGCAACACAATGGGATTGGATTCGAGGGCACGCGGAGAACAGAGGAAACCAATTTCTCCTTTCAGGAGTGCAAGTGGATTTTGGCATCAGATGAAAACAAACACACCTGGGTTTTTTTCACTAATCTTTTCAAATATCTGAGGGCTACCTGAGAGGGATCAGGTGTGTTTGCTCGGTTCTGGAGGAGATGTGCCTTCCTACAAAAGCAGAGGCTTTGTGGAGAACTGGTTTGCATTAGCCACATGATGTCTGAGTCTGTGAGGCCTTGGTACGTCCACTTCACGTCCCTGGATAGCACACTAGGTCGAGCTCAGCAACGATTCCTGCTTTAGTTGTAGTGTTCATCTCTTCAGAACCATGGAGAGCACTCCAATCATCCCTAGGTCTTCAGAGCCTTGTACTGTGTCCTGTGACCTTGTTCAGTAACACAACTCCATCTGACCATTTGAAGCTGTGGAAAACGCCTGTATGCATGTTACATCTGTCTATTTGTCTGTCTGTCTGTCTGTCTGTCTGTCTGTCTCTCTCTCTGTCTATGTCACTGTATGTTTTTTGCATTTAGAGGGTTTGCATTTATACACAACAGAAGTTTGTGTATATAATAATAATAATAATAATTATATATTAAATATTCATTGGCTATGCAGACTTATAATGCAATAAATAATAATAATAATGATAATAAGTTATATATAACAACATTAGTATTATTAAATGTGCATTATATATGCAAACTTATAATGCAATAAAAATAAACAATTAAATAATAAAAATAAATATAATAATAATAATAATATTTATAATAATGAGTACTAAGTAAAACATATTATTATTATTAAATATGCATTAGACATGCAAACTTATAGCACAGTTATACCAACAAAAACAACAACAACAACAACAACATTATTTTATATCATTATTATAATTTCTGTTATTAGGAGCCTACAGAAGGTTAAATTATTGGACCTTTATTGATGCATTGGATACACAAATTTCTAAATGCAGTCAATATTAATTATTAATATTGTAATTAAATAATTTTATAATTAAATTAAATATTATTGTTGTTATTACACAGTAGTAGTAGTAGTAGTAGTTATTACTATTTTTATTATTATTAATTATACATTTTATTTATACATTTATTGCATTTTCTTTAAATCGTCAGTGACAGTCTAGAAGCCTTTGGAAAAAGAGTTTTTTCTTTTAAGACTGCAGGTCTTAGATTCTAATCTACGAGTGACAGGGTCTAGGATAGATAGAGGACTCAGATGCAGAGTTGTGAGAAAGGAGATTCTTTATTCTCGCCACAAAACACAAAATAACATAAACAATAGTTAATTGCTGCTCAGGTGAGCGGAGATTCCAGAACTGGCCGGCAGACACTGCGGACCACTCAAGCTGCCGGATCTCCGTACTACGAGTCCTTAAGCACAGGAGCACAGAGGGGCTGATTGCCCAGACCACGAGCTACCGAACATGACAGGACAACACAGACCGCAGGGGAAGCCGAGAAGGCACCCTGCACCGTGACAACGAGCAGTGCTGCTTAGTTTGGAAGAATGGGCCCTGCTAATGTCTCAGGGTAGACAAAAGAGTATTGCAGCTTTTAATCTGCTGTAATGACATTTCTTGCTACAGTACTGGTTCCAAGGTATTCGTTCAGCTGCATGGGATTCCACAAAATAATTCAGCATCACATCACGTAGCCACAGCAGTATATTTTGGGATATTATACAAATTTTCTGGCAAGCCAAACATCGCTGATAGCATGCAAATAAAAACAGCATTTGGAAAACAATTTAAGCTGAATAATTTGAGATGTGAATGAGAAAAACACTGGAGGTAAAAGCATAAAAGCTAGAGGGATTACTCTTATCCAGACCCTTAAGTTTAGAGAGGTGCTCGTGAATTTAAATTAATCAGTGAAGACATATACAAAAATGAAAATCGAAGCACAACAGAGAATAACACAAAGGCCAAATCAATAGAGAAACACTGTGGACATTGCTTCGAGATGCCATCACATTAGCTTCATGGGATGTCTCCTAATGAGCAGGCATACTATCCCTCTTTGTGCAGAGAGAATGTGTTGTGGATGGTCTTACAGATTGGGCTTTAATCAAGACTCCGAGAGGGAATGTTTTTAGTTTGCTTGCTTTTTTCATCTTTCCAAACAAATATCACTGATTGCAGTAATTTAGTCTATTATCACAACTGAAAAACTTAAATCAGATTCAGAGGAAGACAAAGCTTTCAAGTTCCGTGTGAATAGCTCCAATTTTAAATCTAACATTGCCGCAAGACCGTGAGAGGTGTTTGTGAGGCGAGACAAGCGTTTGGGGTAAAACAATGAAATGTGAGAGATAATTTAAAAACCACTGAAATCACTGAAAGCAGACTCTGATAAGTGACGTTCACATGGTAACTTCATCGTTTTTAAGATCAAAAACACAGGAGATGATGCTACTAATCCTTTGTGCCAATAGATAGTGAGCACTTTTCTGAAATTGCCTTGATGTTAGGGGTGACACTAAGCTGACATGTGGAGCTTTTTCAAGTGGTCACCCTTCTTTTCTTGACGTTTCATCGACTAGCCTTCACAAGGCTTGAAGATGAATTCTGATGTCCCAGAGTCATCCGCCATTATGTCTCTCAGCATTTCTTGAATTGATCTTGGGGCCCCGGAGAGATATTTCTGATTGATCCATAGCCACCGACTATATCTTTCTGCTGCTTCTGATGCATATTTGAGTTTTTTTATTTACATTGTTTTTTTCTGTAGAGACTGACTAAATGGATCCCTCGAGTTTTATGGTGGATGTGGCTGTAAAACTTCTGCACCACACTTCTGTGGTTTTCCAGTCCTGTTGTTTTGCATCTGCTGCCAGTTCTCTGTAACATTGCCTATTGTGTGCTTCGTCTACTGAATTCTCCAGTGGGATGCTAGGTTGACAGTGTTGACCAAGGGTTTTCAAACTGTGGTCAAAGGAGCCCCAATTTTAAATTGTAATTTTTAGTCTCTGTTTTTAGTTTTAGCATCTTCCGGTCAGGCACAATATTCTACTGTCCATTTTCTAACTTACGAGGGGGAATTTTATTTAATTAAATTTTTTTATCTCTCCAGGTTGAATGAATGACATCAGTCTTGCCATGTTGGTTATGCTCAGCGGCCAGGAGTTGGTTGTCATTTCTTTGGACTCAATTGCTGCTTCCAGCCTTTTCAGGACCTGGTGGTGTACCTGCCTTGAGTGAGGCTAGTTTTGTAGCTTAATGTCAGGATGTGTTTGAGGGCTGCTGGAGTTGGAGGGGCACACACCATTCACCAATCCCTTTTTCTGGCAGTGGCATCACATCACATGTAGCTCTGATAATAAATCTGAGCCTATTTGCTTCCTTCTCCCAGTTTTCCTGCCATCTGATTTTCTCCTCTCTATACAGGTATTATATTATATTATGTTATGTTATATTTTTGATTAGCCATCAGAAAAAACTCCAGTCTTCAATCACATGATCCTTTAGAAATCATTCTGATTTGCTGCTCAAGAAACATTTCTTCTTCTTCTTCTTCTTCTTCTTCTTCTTTTTATCTCAGTAGAAAACGGTTACAGTTGTGCTGCTTTATATGTTTGTGGAAACTCTGGTTATGTTCCACCATAATTCTTTGATAAATATAAAGAATTTATTTAACATAATAAATATTTCCTGTCACTTTTGATCAATTTAATGTGTCTGTGCTGAATAAAAGTATTAATTTCTTTATTAAAAATCTTAATGACCCCAAAATATTTGAACAATAGTATATAATAGTATTTTTAGTATACTGTTAAAATTGATAATAATAATAATAATCATCATCATCATCATCATCAGAAAATATGGCAAATTTTGCCATTTTATTTTATGGCAAAAAAAAAAAAACCTGCATGTGTCGTTACAGCATCTACCAGCAGGGGCTAATGGGGTCCTGCTAACCAGTCAAACCTTGACCCCATGGTTGTTACTTTGTGCCATGGGGATCCAACTTAAGCAGTTTAATCCAATACAATACTAGGAAACAGTCAGAAAATAATCAACATTGTCTTTTCCATAAGCATGTGTTGATGTCAAAATTACATTTTCAAAATTGCAGTTTCCGTCCAAATGTATGTTTTTCTGGTTTTAATGAAGGCAGATAGGGCCTCTGCCACCCCTAATGAGCCTTATTAGCGGGTCTGTTTACTTTTGTCTATTCATTGGAGCAGAATATCCATTCCAGTGTTTTTCCTTTTTTTTTTTTTTTTTTACTGTTGCTGTTTACTTAGGTGTAGGTATCACTCACTTCATACATGAAAGCCCAATCAGGGCAACAAAACGGGTTTGATTTAGATACCGAAGGAAAATATTGTCGAATTTAACAAACAGTACTAATGAATGAATCAGAGGTGATGCTGTAAATGACAGCCAATGGAAAGCACGGTGTTGGCACCAACGGCCTTTACGCATCTGTTTTTCTCATCTATTAGGATTCAAACAAGTGAGCAAATGAGGGCAGAGAGAAATTCTTGATTTAGTGCATCCTGTGGGATGAGATGAACCTGACGGGAAGAAGACATGTGCGGTAGTACACAATAAATCATTCCGACACCAATTATTTATTTTTCCCTCAAGTCGCCAAAAGCATAACACAGCCTCTCAAGTCCATGGGCTACAGTGTTTGTCAACTGTTCCTATAGCAAACCCTTTCACTCGGTTTTAAAAGATCAATAGGTACAAAGCTGCATGTAATAGCTTTGTGTGTAACTGTAACAAGTAACATTAATTAAATGGCCGCAAACATGTGGCCAAACACTGTATCGCTAACCCTTGTTCTTTATTTGCAGAGCATATTATTTGAGATGAAGTTAGAGCTAGTTAGGCTATATAAGTTGTATTTTAGTGCGAAATACGTGTTGGGACAGGAAACTAGGAAGTGGTAAAAGCAAATGTGTGTGTGAATTAAATAAATGGCTGTTTTACAAACAATCAATAGCAGCTTGGCTTTACAAGTGTAGTAAAGAGAATGAGGCATTTTTTCCAGTGAGGCACAGTTGGGTTCTTTTCAATTAATGCTTTGTGAAAGTAACAATGCAAATCACGACTTGAGGCATTATTATGCTGCCTTCTGATTTTTTGTAAACAGGTTTAATTGGGATTTTGGAGCTTGAAGAACCAAAAATCTGATGGTGATTCTGGTGCCCAATGCAAGATATGACAGGAGCCCCCCAAACCAACGTTAACTTGTTTTCTTCTCCTTCTTCTTCTTGCTTTATATGTTGTGGACACTGTGCTGCATATTTCCCAGGATAATTTGAGTGCAGAATACAGGATTTATTTGAAATAGAAATCTTTTGAAACATTGTAAATGTCTTTACTGTCTTTTTTTAATCAACGTATTCTTTCTGAGTAAAGACATTAATATTTTTTAAGTATTAATATACATTTTTTTTAAGTATTAAAAAAAGTCTCACTGACCACAAAATGTTTGAACGTTGTTATTAGTGCATAATATTAACATATTGACAAGCATTTTATATAGAGTATAAACAACAGATACTGTACATACAGTACTTTTTTAGGTTAATAGAATTTTTAAAGCAAATAATTAATTAGTAGATTATTGAATTTAATAATTACGATTATGCTTTTACATTTTAGATTCTGTCAATATGTCCATGCTGTACATTTCAGAATCACAATACTTTAACTCCATAAAAATAGATTATCTGCAAGTTTCAAAGTGTTCCAATTTTTGGCTTTAAATGTTTTATTTTTGTGCTTTCTGCTATAAATTGCAGATTTCTCTCTCTTTTCCCCCATCCTTGGTTTCTCTCTAGTCCCAACAGTATTTTGTTTTCCATCTCTTCTTGCTGAAATCTATTAACCCAGTCATTTGATCCAGGAGCTCGGGCACTGATCGGATGGATGGGTAGTTTTTGTGGTTGAGAGGTGAGAGTTCCCACAGGGCCGCGGTCTCTCTGAACCAGACTTTAACCTTCACGGACACAACCCTCCTACAACAATGGAGCGTCTTTTTTTAAAAATTAGTATTTAACACAGTAAAATGTTTTAGAATGGAGATTGCAGGTTAAATGTCTACACTATTTTCAGTGTTAAAATGATTTATCTCACACAGTCAATTGACATTTTAAAATAAAATATGCAGTATGTAAAAGCGCACAATAACAAAGACTGAAGTGTGGTAATTACCTTTAAATACGAGGGGGTCGTCAAGCTCTGACTGTTAATATATGTTTGACAGCCTTTATGATGTCATTGGGAAACAGTTGGAGCTGTCGCACAGTTAAATAATGGCAATTCAGAGTAAGAAATATGTAAGGAAAAGAGGGCTGCGAACACAGCGAAAGGTTATATGAAATTAAGGTGCTCCAGGACATCCAACTGTTTTTTTTTTATGGGCTAAAAGTTCATAAACTTTCACCAAAACTTCAGCAACTACAAATCCGACTTAGTCTACTGAGGTTAAGTGTATTTACAAATCAAATGTCAGATTGAATCAGATCCGTCCATATCCTAAAATATAAACAGAACATTGGAATCACGAAAACTGAAAACATCTGTTATTTCATGTAATTACTGAAGGGAAAAGACACTGGAATGCTATTAAATGCTAAATAATCTTAAGTATTTCATTTCACTGACTCGAAAGGAATATGAGGTAAATTAATGCAAGCTGTGTGGAAAGAGATACTCAAATTATTCTAAATGTGAAAGATTGGAAGAAAAAAAAACACCAGTGATAAAACAGTTTACAGTGTAAGTGTAATTGTAATTTTAGTAGAAAACACGTTTCCATGGTTCCCCTGCATTCCCCGTGGATTTGTTGGACACACTTTGGTAATATGTACTGAAGATGATGAACAATATTATGAATTGCTACATGAATATGTGTAGAAGTTAATTGTCCTTCTGCCAGTTGACTATTTATTTTTGTATATTTTTTTCAACATCGTTTTGTTCAGCTGTATCTGCAAACATTGTAGTTTTGACAGTCATGTGATTTAGAGCTTTGTTGAATACTTGAAGCTGAATACAAAAGAAACAAAAAACATAAGGAACAAAGAAAAAAGTTATAGTCCAACCATACAACTATACTGTTTTGTTTTTAAAAGCACCGAGCTCTTTATATAATGCATAAAATTAGTTCCATCTTTTCAGCTGCACCAGTGTGATAACGTTTTTGCTTATCTGTTCATGAATAAAATTCATATCAAAGACAAGGCCAATCGTGGGTTATTCAGTCTAACCGGTTGTACAAAAGGCAGAAACTGCTGGTGTTTATCTCTTAGATAAAATGGTTGTACTATGTGAACATTAGAATGGGCAGAACCAGAAAAAGATGTTATTATTCTCAGACTAAATGGAGCCAACTCCGTATAAAAAAAAGAAGCTTTAAGAGAAATTCAGCTCTGTTTTTTTTTAATCAAATTAAGTGTTTCACAATTATTTTTAATCAAAATACAGTAAAAGTCTATTGTGAAATATTATTACAATTTCTTAAAAAATAACGGTTTTCTATTTGAATATATTTTAAAATGTAATTTATTCCTGTGATGGCAATACTGAATTTTCAGCATCACATGATCCTTCAGAAATCATTCTACTATGCTGATTGGGTGCTCAAGGAACATTTATTCTTAGAATTGCTGAAAATAGGTGTACTATTTTATATTTTGTGGAAACCATCATGCTTTTTTTCAGGATACTTTGAAAGTACAAAAGAACAAGTCTTTTTTTTTAAATATAAGTCGTAGGTAATATTATAAATGATAAATCCTTGCTGAATAAAAATGTAAATTTCTTTCAAAAACAAAAAGAAAATCTGACCAGTAGTGTGTATATACAGTATTTACAGTAATTAAACTTCAGCACAAGGCAAAGAGTTTTTTTTTTTTGGAGTCACATTTACACAGCAATCTGAAAGCTAATACATCTACCTCTAAGTGTTGGCTGTAAAATCCCATCCATAAATTCAGAGACCCTGGTTGCTTACAAAACATTTTGAACAATTACACTTGGAAGTAAAAGCAATATCCTGATAGTACTGCACAGAATGGATTGGAAATCCACACAAACGTGGCTTAAGGCTGCCAGCTTCTCTCAGTATACCTTCCCTGAGGTTTAGCTGTGCTTGTGTCTAATCAATAAGTTTCACTGAAGATCTACATGCTCAAATATGTGTTTCAACTGACAGTTTCATTCTCTGCTTTATTCCTATTCATGCTGCTGTAGCTGCTCTTTTTTTTTTTTTAAATGATTGTCTTATACTCAAAAAATCAATAAAATCATGCAGTGCGTACATGTGCATTCAAATGAAATCTCTTGAATGGTTGACATTTCATAAATATTGTGCAATGCAATGCTCTCACTGCGCGTGGGCCATTGTATTAGTTATAATAATGAGAAATTGTTTCTTTCTGATATCCATTAGATGGCCATAGAAAGAGTCCTTGAGAGTGCTTTCTTTATGGTTCAACATGAATGTATAAAGAGCATTTTAAGTCTCAGCCTTGGCCTTGACTAGCTCATCTATCCTCCTTCGGCGAACGCAGATGCACACAAACAAATGCCTACTCTCAAAACAACATTTGTTATCTTCAGATAAAGTAAGTTCACTGAATAAACAGTACCCTTATACAGGCCATCCCATCGCCACTCCCCCTTCAAATACACACACAAACTAACTTTTTCCAGTGCTTTCTGCTACAATAAATCACAGAAGGTCCCCTTTTCTAATACCACAAACTAAAACTCATCCATTTAAATACACCGAGTAGACTGTACAGATTACGACTTTATGTCCCCAGTATGGCCACAGTCCAAAGGTCAGGCCGAAGCAGATGATCAGCCGCCTCCTCATTGAAGAGTAATTCAGAGTCAGTTAGAATGATTCATTTGGTGAGGGGGGTGAATCAATGCTGGTCTTAATGAGATTCTCCCATTCTCTAGCCAACACTGACATCCCAGAAACATTCATCCTCAGGTAGGACCTGTGCAGCCTGAGGCGGGAAGCTCGGCTCATTGTGTATTTCCCTCCTTCTTCAGCCAAGATGGTCTTTTCTTCTGAATACTTAATGCTGAGAGTCATAACCCTAAGCACTCTGAAGGTTTAACAAGCTTGCAGTGCTCAGTTGGTCTTGATTTCATCCGATTTGACTTGCTCTAGGACATCCGGTTATGGTTTTTTAAACACACTTGGACTTGTAGTGTCATGGAAGCTGATGTTATTGTGGCTTTCACTGGATTTCATAATTTGGTCTACTGTAGAACATCTTTATGTTGAGTTGTTCTCATAGTATGCACGCAAAAACTACGGTGACCAAGAAGTGCAAAACAAATCACAATTCTGAAAACAAAATAACAAATTACAAACGCAAATGCAAGTCTAAAAAACAAAATAACAATTTAGAAAACACAAATGTATTGTATGAATTGCCCTTAATATGGAATAAAAAATACGCATTTACATTTAGTTAAAAATGGCTGTAAATCATCAGCTCCAGTGGCGCAGATGGCTAAGTGTGTGTTATTGGCTCTTTGATGCGATCGACCTGGGTTCGATTCTGTCTTTTGCCGAACTCTTTTTTCCTCCCTTTTCAAATCTGAATGATTATTTTTAGTGAATCAGTAGCATAAATGACCAGTGTAGCTCGATTGCTGATATGAATTACTCTTATGAGTGAATTCTGTGTAACTTTTTTTTTTCCTGAATCAAAAACATAGCGTAATCAGTGTAGCTCAATTCCTGCCACAAATGACTCTTATGAGCCAAATCTTTTTAGTGAATCAAAAACATGCAACATGATCACTGTAGCTTGATTCCTGATGCAAATGACTCTCAATTGCCTGATACACTTTCTTTTAATGAATATTTCAAAAAAGATGAGTTTGAATTACTCATACAGTGCCCTGTATACCCGGGTTCGATTCTGTCTTTTGCCGAACTCTTTTTTCCTCCCTTTTCAAATCTGAATGATTCTTTTTAGTGAATCAGTAGCATAAATGACCAGTGTAGCTCGATTGCTGATATGAATTACTCTTATGAGTGAATTCTGTGTAACTTTTTTTTTTCCTGAATCAAAAACATAGCGTAATCAGTGTAGCTCAATTCCTGCCACAAATGACTCTTATGAGCTGATTCTTTTTAGTGAATCAAAAGCATATAGCAAGACCAGTGTAGCTTGATTCCTGATGCAAATGACTCTCAATTGCCTGATACACTTTCTTTTAATGAATATTTCAAAAAAGATGAGTTTGAATTACTCATACAGTGCCCTGTATAATTTACAGCATTAGCAGAGAGGGAATTGCTTTTACGTATATGCATAATGAACGTGCCTATGATCATGAACCAAAATACTAAATATGCGAATGAATTGGAATAGAATCAAATGATTCGCTCATGATTTTGAATTGGGAAATCCACATAAAGCCCTACTGTTGACCCCATTGAAATGTATTTCTGTCATTTCAGGTGAATAACGTGCTGAAAAGAGAAACAAAATGAGGGAGTGAGGTAGAGAGAGGTATAGAGGGACTGTGCCAAGAAGCATTAGTTACACTCATTACACTGCAACTCACTAGCTGGCACGAGGGCCATAGCAGCAGACGACTTCATACCGGGGTGGCTCATTAACATCTTTGGGAAGGAGCTGTGATGGTGAAAGAAAGAACAGGAGAGTGTGAGAGAGGGAAGAGTTATTGCTTTGTTGGGTTTATGGGCTTTGTTGGGTTACATTTCCCACCTCAAACGCAGTCAAAGGTATATGAGCTTTGGATGATCGCCTTTGGTCTTCCAGGAACACTGGAAAACAGGAAACAGGTGGACTGCTGCTGTGCTGTTCAGATAAAATCCCACATAGCACTCTTCACCAAAGACAATATGATTAAAGGAGGAAGCAAAAAAGCAGATGATCTCTTGTGTCGGGGCTTTCTTCACATAAAAAGGTCTATCAGTTTCCCATAATCCCCCATTAATCTGTGGACAGCCACTTTGAGAAGATCCTATCTCTTCACACAAGCACTACTTTTAATTTCCCCTTGAAGAGGCTAATGAAATCACAAACAGCCTGGCGCGGTGGGACGGGTGGAATGAGTTCGGGAGATGGAGAAAAACTTGAAGCCTAATTGTCAGCGCCCGTGTTTCCAGTGTAATTGCGCTTTATCTCCAGAGTCACCTTCCAGGGTCATTAAGACCAGAGTAGATTAATTGAGCATAGCTCACGAGTTCTGGAGGAAAAGCTCCTGAGAGCACAGAGTTCCTCCATTACTCAAGTGACAAAGCTTCCCTCACATAAACACACACACATACGCTCGCGATCTATTCTGGGAAGAGTTTTAGGGAACATGTGCGAGTCCTTGAGCTCTGACAGGTGTTGAAATTCAAATGCAAGTGTTTGACATGTTTCTAGATCGGCCCCCCTGTAATTGCAGAGTTATGCCATCATTAAAATGCTCATAGCCCCATTTGTCTGTCGCCGGGTTCGTTTGAGGCGACGGCTAGGCGTAGCGATCGCAGATTCAAAGCAATTAGGAATCTACATGACCCCACTGCATCCAGCAGAAAGTGAGATTATGCTCATATTCATGATTATGTTCATCACGGTTTGACGTATTGTTCGGTTAATTTGTTAGGTTTATCTCATGCTCACGAGTACCTGGCAATGTACTGGTTTCAAGGACCTTGTGAAGCCACTCTTTGTCTTCAGTCCTAGTGCAATCTTGCACCATTTTTCAAGAACAAAGGCTTGCGGTTCTTTCAGGGAGGAAATACTGTAGGTGGAAAATATTTTCTGCATTCTGTTTCATATCCTCTGGGAAAAAAAATGGTTTGTTGCTGTGTAGATTTTATGACTAAGGGGGAGTATGATGCTACTGTTATAGTGTTTTCTACAATCACTGTCTACTTTTGTTGTTTGGACTGAAAGTCATATAGGTTTTATAGGACATAGGGATGATTCAATTGCAATTTTGAGGTAACTAACCTTTTAACATAATTTTCCAAAATGAGTTGGATGTGGAAAATTGAGTTTTACTTATGAAAGTAAGTGTGTTGCCTTAAACCAGTGGTTCTCAACCCGCGGCCCATCACGAATTCAAATGCGGCCCACCATGCTGAACACAATTTAAAAAATAACTTTCAGTTTTACAATTCATTTTAGTTTTACATTAATTTAAAAATGTACTAAACAAATATAAGCTATAATGTTTTTATGTAAAATAATTTAGTTTTTCATATATTATTTTCAGACATGAGCAGACCTGTACTCACGTAGGCCTAATTAACGTTACGCATTTAACGAACACTTACAAGCGCGCACTTTAGCAGAATTCAATTCAAATAGTCATCAGCAGCCATTAGTTCGGTAAAATTGAGCATCAGAATGGACACATTTGTTATTAAGGGAGAAAAACGAAATGTGGAAAATGCCAACGAAGGAACGCATGCAAACAAGAGTAGTCGCTGCAGTGAAGGTAGGAAAGTGCTAGACTTTCGGCATCAACTTTCGGTTTGCCCCGCCACTCACTTGAAGATGTTCAGGCTAGAGCCCTGCACGGTCCTCAAATATATGACGTTCAGGCCCTAGCCTGGCCCTTGTCCGACAGCTTATCAGAATTATCGACCCGAGCCCATCTTCCCCCCCCCCTTCTCCCAAAAGAAGCTTATACTACTGTTCCAGCTATTAAAATAGTTCAGTTTTGTATGTAATGGCAAAGTGATTATCGCGGCAGCACGGTCTCGTGTTGTTTTGGCAAATTATTAATTGATGATTACTAATTGATGGATGTCTAAAATATAAAAATAGGAGAAGCCTAAAACAAGCCCGATGCACCCACGGTGTTTTAGCGTCACATTAACAAATAAAAACAAATCTAAGATTATGAGATTAAAGTCGTAATAATTTGCGAAAATAGTCAAAACTACGAGGTCTAAATATTTTGTGAATAAAGTCGAAATTATGAGAATGTGTGCACCAGATCTTCTACAGTAGAGTCATATTTTCTAGTTGTTATATAACCATATAGTGCTAGACCTAATGAACAGAAATAATAGCTAGCTCTTAAAAGATGTTATTCCATAGCAGTATGGTTAGTGGGTGGAAGATGTTGTGATTTGGTCGCCCTTTGGCTTGTAATGATTGTAGACGCATCCAGAAGCAACAGGCTGAATGAGATTTTCCATTGTTAATTGGTCCTAGTTTGCTGCTCCTTACAAGCAACTTTTGTTTCTAGTTTGTAACATTTAGCAGTTACTCTTTAAGGTCTGTCCATACTAATATACTTTTCTTATAGTTTGTAACATTTTTAGCTTACTTTGTGTGCTTAGCTGCAATTTATCTATTTATTTACTTATGTATTTATTTGTTTCTTATTTTTAATTACTTTTTATACCATTTGAGAAGAGATTTTGACACGTTAATTATGATTTGTGCAATCACAAGTTTTAATTGTCACACTGTTAAATGTCACAGGAAGACAGTGTCCAAGAAGACTTATTGTTTTTGTTGTTGTGACTTATTGTTTTTGTTTTTTGCTGTTGTGAACTGAGAAATTACCAGCCATAAATGTTTTTAACTGTCTCGCATTATTTTTTTTTAAACTTATTAAAATGTGATTTAGCTATTTTTCTTGCTTATATGTGACAAACAGTGCAGGTCGTAGTGTCACTAACAGAATTAAATGCGACGTAAGCCTGTTAACAGTCTGTAAATCTGCGCCTGTCAGAAACATGACGATTGTGATTATATTCCTAGTTTTCTTTTTATTTGCTTTATGTAAGGAACATGTATTGAACCACAGAGTAAAGTAGAAAACAAACTGATAAACTTCCAATGATGCAACTTCCACTGAGCTGAAGTTGTTAGAAGACATGCAGGTTTCAACATTTAATAGTCTTTGATTTGAATCGCTCACATCCAACCTGGTCTCATGGCAAAAACGCCGGCAAAGTTCAGATCAGACTATCGTTTGATATTTTGCTTTAAGGAATAGTCATCCAAAAATATAAAGTCTGTCATCATTTTCCTCCCGCATGTCATTATGTTTCACTGAAAATCTTGACATCCAACATAACTTTTTTTTTTTGCATAAGGGAATTTTTTTTCAGTGAACTGTATGGTACAGTTCACATAATTGGTATGAATGATTCATTCGCAAATTGGACTGATTACTCTCGAGGTTAGCTCATTGACTTTTCAAAGTGGTTAACAGCTCCCTTGAGAGAAAGATTATTAATCAGTTACAGCAGTTTTTTTTATAACCTTTTTTTATAATATTCAGTCCCAAATAATTGTAAAAGGATGAAAGAAAAAATGACCAGTAAATCGTTCTTTTGTGTTTCACAGAAGACATAAAGTCATACTAGTTTGGAACAACATGACGACCAATAACAATAGAATATTAATTTTTGGATGAACAATCCCTTTAAACCAGGGTGTGCCCAAACTCGGTCCCGGAGGGCCGATGTCCTGCAGAGTTTCGCTCCAACCCTAATCAAACACACCTGAAGCAGCTAATCAAGGTCTTACTAGGCATACTAGAAACTTCCAGGCAGGTGTGTTGAGGCAAGCTGGAGCTAAACTCTGCAGGACACCGGCCCTCCAGGACTGAGTTTGGGCACCCCTGCTTTAAACTATGTAATATTGCTGTTAAATTTTTTTCTGGCATTTGGTGCTGAGCGGGCGTTAATTTTGGACCCTGCAGGGAAAGCAATATATCAAAAGCGTTTCTGTAGTTGGGATTTTCTGTGCTATGGATTAATGAGAAAAATCCCTATTTTGTTCTCTCTCCACTGATTTCCACTCATGGATGGAAACTCTTCTCACCACTTGAGTTTGAGATTTATACTGATGGTTCTGACCTTTAATTTGAGTGTTTTTCCACACACATCATGCCACGGAGCAGAACGTATGAGGTGTGACGACAACTGACAAGAGTTGATTGTATGTGTGAGCATGTGAAATCTCCAGCGAGTTGGTTGTCTTGAATTTGTGTGGTTTTTCCTATCTGTAGCTGCTCCACTTTAACTTCCCTGCTCTTTACGTCCCCATGTTTCCCTCCCACTGAGAAATGTAGGAAAAAGGTAAAACATGAAACGTGTTTCACAGGTGATAAAGCAGTAAAGAACACAGAGCTACTTGACCGCATTCAAAAGTGAGAGCTTGCCAAATGTCAGCATGATAAATCCAACCTTTACAACCAGCCTCTGCTGCGCGCTAGCTCATGTCTTCGAATTAATGATCACATCTATCAAATTGTTTTGGAATAATGAATGTCTCTGGACTGCCACATAGCCTCATGCGAGAGTTTATAAATTCACTCTTTAAAAACAAGTTATAGTTTATTTACAATGTGCCTGACACCATAGTGGGAAAAATGGCACGCTTTATTGGTCGAGAATTTAACTCTTTCTTCACCTGTAACGTGAGTGTTTTATCAAATACAGGCTGAAGAGATCAAAATGCATTATGGATCGTCTAAACATCAAAGGTAAGGATGGTATATCTCTTAATAATTTAAGCCCACATCACAGCGCAGTTCCCAAGAGAAGCACCATTATCTTTTAGCCAAGCTGAGTTAAGTGTTTCTTTTAATGCTTAGCTGTCCTCAAAGGGCCCTTTCCATGTGAGTCGGGTCTAGTCCACTGGGACAGAGCCTGTTCTAGTTGAACATGACACCTCAGTGCTGTTGAAAATGCTTAGAAAGGAGATACACTGCTGGTTATCGGATCACAAAAAGAATGCACAATGCAGGAGGATGTCCATTTGCAAATGCAAAGAAGCTGGCTTAGAAAGTTTCTCCCACGCTTCTTTTCGTATGATATAAGAGGGGTTTTTTTTGGCTACATTATTTTTTCGCGGATCTTGCCTTTTGCCTCATTCCCTTAATAATGTTGGAGTATTTGAAATATAAATTGAGTTATTAAAAATTAGTAATCATACCAGAATGGATAAATGGAGATTGAATTGATTTATTACTAGAAATCTATTATTCTAGATATTGTAATCTATGTGTTATTTTAGTACAATTTATAGTATTTGTTAATATTATAAAATTAGCTTTTAATTTTATATTTTCAGTTTTTTAAATTTTGTTTGCTTTAGTAATTTTGTTGTGCTTTCTCATTTCGTATTACTTTTATTTTAGTTTTAGTAATTTTAGTACTTCTATTTTATTTCTAATGTTCATCTACGTTTAAGTTTTCATTTAATGTTTACATTTTATTTTATTTCAATTATCCAAATGGGTAGAATTTTAGTTGTAGTTTTAGTTACCAATAACAACATTGAATCTATAATTGCTAGAATTTGCTAAATTAAACAAAACAGGGTTTTAAACTATTGGTAACAGGCTTGTAAAAATCATAAACTCCATAGAAAATGGGTATGAAAAATGTCTCGTATAAAATTTATTTTGCCCACTTCATCATTTGTGAACCATGGTGATTTTATTTTTTTTTCAGGCCCTTTTTGTTTTTACTTCATGGAAAGTGCCTTTAGTATTTAAAATGCTAATTATGTGTGGTGCAGTTGAATTTTGTTTTTTCTTTTAAGCACAGTTTTTTTCACATTTGTGACATATGTGAATCACTATTGCGTTCGTGGCCACAATGCTTAAGAGCTGCAAAATACACGTTTTAGATTTTAGTACACCCAAATGAAATGCTGCACATTCTGACACTTTTTACAATTAGTCCTTCATGACAGCAGTAATTGTAGTCTCAGTTATGTTTTCAATCAATTGTTAAGCCCTATGTGACAGCAAGCTTTGATCCAGCTTCTTGTTCTATTTCAAAATGAACAAATACTGGAAAAAAAGATTTTTAAATACCCTGAAGGGTATTTAAAATACCCTTCAGGGGTATTTTAAAGTAACAAGGAGGAAACTTTCTTCCATTTGGTGTATCACACAAAATATCCAAATTGTGCTGTATGGGAAATTATATAATAACAACACTTCAAATCTCATCTACCCTCCAGGGGTCAAAATTTCAGCAAAAAATAAATAAATCTCTTCCCTTCCCACAAGTGCCATCACTAGGGCCTATTAGGGAGGAAAAGGAAATGTCGGTATAAACTACAGTTTCACATCATTGAAAAACTTGAAATGGAATGTGCCTTGTTTGTTGTGTCAGCACTGCAGCCAACTTCTGATTGAATTCCCATCTTAGACTTTCAGCTGAAGCCCATTTTTAGGTCATTCAAACAGGGCCATTTTCATTACAAGAGCTAATAAAATTGGTACCCATGTTAACTTTTTGTTAGTAGGTTCTGATTCTTTTTCTGACCACAATCCATATAATTTGCCCAAAATTCAAGAGATTGTAGCGATCACACCTCCATGTGCATGTGCATAACAATATGATGCTAATTTTAAAACCTATTTTGGGCATCCATTTTAGACCAAGTATATTTCTCTATAAGCTGTAGTTTATAATTTCTGCAACATAACCAAGCAGGAATGCAACAACTATGACTGTTTTCAAACCAAAGAGGTCTATAATAGCTAGAGAAAGCTATCCGTTCCTATTCATTTCAGTAGGTGCTATATCACACTGGTATAGGAAAAAAATTTTTTTGAGGGAAATCAGCCTACAAATACTTTTGTTTTGATATTTTTGTCCATGCAATGAAATTCAAAGTCACTATCCCTTTGATTATAGTTGTTATGCATATTAAATTGGTACATTAAATATTAGTATTTAACATCAAACCAATTACACACTTCACTTTTTAAGAGACAACAGTTTAAGTCAGTGAACCTGTTGATACAGTAAGTGCTGATGAGATTATTCTTTGCCTCCATTGATCATGCAACGTTACGTCTGCTTAACATCACATACTGTATATTAAAACCATCTCTCCACAGCCACTTTGAATAAATAAAGACTCAGCATTAGTACCGTAGAGCTCCAAACATTTTAACTCAGTCTGACAGTAATGCAAGAACCGTGTTCAATACTGATTGTGTCAGCTCATGAACTGTACCATGCTTCACTTTCCTGCTATTATTTTAAAATCATATAGGATCCATTTATTGTGGTGTTCACAAGCCTATAAAGTGAAGAATTAGATGGATGTCACATCCAATAAATGATAAAAGAAAGCCACATTGCCCCCTCATTGACATTAAAATCCCGCTCATTAATGTCACCTTGCCCCTTTCTCTTGTAAAATTGGTGCATGTTCAGAGGATCTGCAAAAACAGTA
Source organism: Sinocyclocheilus anshuiensis (assembly GCF_001515605.1). NCBI lineage: Eukaryota > Metazoa > Chordata > Actinopteri > Cypriniformes > Cyprinidae > Sinocyclocheilus > Sinocyclocheilus anshuiensis. The sequence continues at coordinate 1,330,231 of NW_015544201.1, forward strand.
GAGCTTAAAAACATTCACAAAAGATCTCTTAATGTCCCAAAGGTTACACTATTCAGAAAAACTGTGTAAAAAGAACTTTACAATTTTCATAATTCCTCCTCGTTTCTGAATCTCTAATGGAGGTCACGTAGCCGTGGAACAAATTGAGATGAAGAGTGTGAGCTCTCCAGCTATTCTCTGCTGGTTGTTGATTTTTTTCTTCCTCTCTCTCTCTCTCTCTTTCGCTGCCATTTTGTTACACCAATCCATCCTAATGAGAGCTCTTCATGTTGTTTCATTAGGGTTGGAAAACTGTAGCTGTACCCTGAGTTCTGTCACAGCCCTCCATTATTAGATGGCTGGACCCGTCTGTGACCCATTATGGAGATTGTGCAGTTTTTTTTTCTTATACATAATGTGCCATATGTCTCAATAGCATAATCTTCATCCAGTTCATTTGTGGATGTTTTGAAGCTATGTGAATTATGAGTGTCAGGGATTAACAGTAAGGATTTTTGTTCTGCATACTTACTATACTGTAGATTTTTATTTAGCCTTTTTCACAACGTTTTCACTGCATATTTTTATGTACACTACCATTACTTTTTTTTTTTTTAAGAAATTAATACTTTTGTTTAGCAAGGATGCACTAAATTGATCAAAAGTGACAATGAAGACTTTAAAAAAAAAATCAATTTAAAATCAATTTTCTTTTGAATTTTTCATTCATCAATATGGTTTACACAAAAATATTAAGCAGCACAGATGTTTTCAACATTGATAATATTAAGAAATGTTTCTTAAGCACATATTGCTACTTTTGCTGTATTTTTGGTCAAATAAATGAAGCCTTGGTGATCATGAGATTTCTTTCAAAAACAAAACAAAAATATCTAACTGACCCCAAACTTTTTAACGGTAGTGTGTATACATCTATATATTTTAAAATTTCTTTATAATAATTTTAAATATCTTTATAATTATGCACTAATCACTGGCAGTTATGTAAATGTAGACAGCTACACATTCATAAATGTATTGCTGGGAAATAATTGCATATAGTTTTTTTTTTTTGTTGTTAATAATTTTAGTACGGTAGACAAGAAGTGCAAAGCAAGTTTCTTAAGCACCAAATCAGCATGTTAGAATAATTTCTGAAGGATCATGTGACAGGTGTGCGTACACTCATAGAAAATATTGTGTTCGAATTTTAAAGACGTGGTGTGGCGCAGCACTGCACTTCCCTTCCGGTGTGCGACTGCCTTAAGGCTGGATTAGCCTCTTGTTTCAAAGGTGGAATTGTCAAAGATGACTTTTAGAAGAGGACATTATAAGCTAGGCTGGTTTTTCCCCCCCGACGAGGGTAGGGGAAGAGAGCCAAGGTTCAAGAGTCATGGTTTACTATTTTGTGACACTGAAGACTGGAGTAATGGCTTACAGGAATTAATACAGCCATTACAGGAATATTTTTTATTTTTGTATATATAGTGGCTGTAAAACATCTGCTCCAGTGGCGCAGATGGATAAGTGCTTGTTGTTGGCCTTTTGACGCGATCGACCCGGGTTCGATCCAGCCTTTTGCCAAACTTCTTTTTTCTCCCTTTTCAAATCTCGTATCACATCGTAAAGGCATTTATTTTCAATAAAAATGAAGGAAATAATCAAAAAGTTGAAAATAAAGTATTGGGTAGGGTTAGGGTAGGTGTAGGGAGGGTTTTAATGTACCAAATTCAACAAAACCTTGTTTATGTTAGCCAGCTAAACAACTTTCCCTTAGTGTAGGGGTGTTCGATATGACGATTTTTGATCGTGGACAATAAAAATGTCTCCACGATCTGCTTTTGAAGAGATATCATATTATCGTGCTACAGCGCATATTCTATCTATTATTCTAAAATGAAAGTAAACAGTTGAGAGAAAAACGGATAGGTGCCTGTATATTAGATGTGTGCAGGTCTTAAAGGGGTCATATGATGCGATTTAAATTTTTCCTTTCTCTTTGGAGTGTTACAAGCTCTTGGTGTGGACGAAGCGGAGTCCAGCCCGGGGTCGTCACATGTGGTTGCCGCAAGCCCGCCGGCCGCTCCTTCTTCGAATCCGCCGGCCGCCGCTCACTCTAGCTGCCGTATGTATGGTAGGGGCGTAACATTTCCGTCACACGCTTTAGGTATTCGGCCAATCACAACGCACTTGATAGCTGGCCAATCAGAGCACACCTCGCTTTTCAGACCGATAAGCTTTGTAAAAATCTACGTGTTTCAGAAAGGTGGGGCATATGAGGAGAAACAATAATGTACAGTATGTGGAAAATAATGTGTTTTTTGAACCTTAAACCGCATAAACGCATTTCATTACACCAAATACACAAAATAATGTTCTTTTTTAGCAACATCATATAAGCCCTTGAAAGGGACAGTAGTAAACATGCAGCCGACTGTCATTAAAGGGATAGGCCTAGTTCACCCAAAAATTTATTTTCTGTCATTATTTACTCACTCACATGTTGTCCCAAACCTGTATCAATTTCTTTCTTGTGTTGAACACAAAAGAAGATATTTTGAAGAATGTGGGTAACCAAACAGTTGGTTTAAAACAACTTTTGAGTGAGAAAATGATGGTATAACAATAAAACACTATGACAGAATTGACAGAAAGATAACATAATTTTTATTTTTAGGTGAATTATTCTTTTAATGTTAATAAAACACCAAAACACAAAGAGAAAAATCACTCACTACTCTTGACTGAAAAACTTTAATACACTTGCTTTAATAGGAATCAATATATATATATATATATATATAGTTTTATTTTTATATTTTGTTAATTCAGTTTCTTGAATGCTCCTGTTAAATACACCTATTGTACCTGAAAATAAAACATTGTTTGTTTTATTTGTATATTATGTATATTTGTAATGTGTATCTTTGTACTAATTTTTTAATAACAAAGATAAAATAATGACAAAGATTTTTATCTTCGACCTTTGGCCTAAATATCCGCCATTCTTTTTTATATTTTGTTACCTTGAAAGGTTTGTCTTTATAATAGGGAAATCACTTTGGCTGTAATGCTCAGACAACTTGCAAAATTGCAAAACCAACATGACAAAGAATCGTGATAAAATCGTGAATCGTGATATTTCTATAAAAAAAAATTGATATGATATTTTTGCCATATCGCCCACCCCTACTGGTGCCATATTTAAATCGGTGGAATTTAATTACAACAATATAATACATCACTAAAAACCAAATGTTCGCAAGGCATAAAAATAGTTAGAGAAAAGAAATTAAGAAAAATGAATGGAAAGCAAAGAGATGGATGACATATTGAAACGGAGGGGTTGTGTTCCTGCAGAGGGAAGTTTGATCATTTAATTTTCTTGGAAGGGTGCACACTACGTTACATCATTGTTTCAATAAACCAAGATCAGCCTTGACAAAGATAAAAAAAACGTTCGAGATACACTGTGATTAATGTTTATGGTACTATGATGAAAACTGTCCATCAACCACATTCATTTTCTCCCATTTGAACAGTTTCCTTTGTTGCTAGAACAGCCAAACTCAGAACAAGCTAGTGTGTGGGAACGATGTCAGAAGCGGGGCCCAGCTGGTGTCATATCCTTCATGAACTATAAAAGGTAATTTGCACTGTCAGCCATCTCCAAGCTGCACATTTCCTCAACATTAACTGTGCGATTAAAACCCCATTCTCCCTCTAATTCTGCAGCTAAGCACCTTCTTTTACTTTGTCTTTTTCCTTCCGCCTAAAAATCGAATCTGTCTGCTGACGTATATATGTCCACTTTGGATAATTATTCTGAAGGCTGTTTGGAATGTTTTAATTAAAGGAATGATTGCAGCGGGATAAGGAATGCTGATTGGAATTATCTACAGTCAGAAGAAGAAAGAAGAAAGGTGCTGTGCAGGATAATGCAGTTGTCTGTAAATTATCACTTGTATTACTTGTTAATTGTCAGCTAACTGATCAGTGCTTTGTTTCCACATCACTGTTAATTGTGTTGGAACTTGCACATACGAAAAAAGGCAGAAAAAGCACTCATAATGTGTCTCTAAAGCATCAGGACACCATAATGAGATTATTGTTCCATATATACTTAAAGTACAGTAACAATGTTTATTTCCTTCACTGAGAAATTGACACTGTAATTATTTACCTTCATGTTGTTCCAAACTCTCTTGCTTGCTTATTTATTTACTTAGTTTAATACTACTACTACTAAAATAATGATAATAATAATTCTTTATGGAATACAATAACTGTCAATAACTGGCAGCTCTCTCTATACAACAAAAGATTGTAGTGATCATGTCTGTCAACATTACATTATAAAATGGTGGATTTGTTAACATTGTTAACATTTTTTCAGAAAAAAAGTGTTCATCATACCTGACAATTTTAAGTTTAGTCAATTCAAATATCCAAGTTGTCACTTAGTACAGCTTAACATTTAAAGTTGACTAAACCTGCAGCACGAACACTTACTTTTTTAAGTTGAAACAACAAGAGTTTTTCCTTTGCATTTTTGAAAAGTTTGGCATATAGACAACAACACGATCCCAGTTCACACAGGATCCACGAAAACGTCTAAATGTCACTTAGTAAAGAAACACCATGAATTCCTGGAGACTGAACACATAATACGCATGTGCATGATGTTACAGTTTTCACAAATTCATGTTTTCGTTTATGCAGAGACGATCATTTTCAAAAACGTACACTTTGAAACCTGTTTTTAAAAGTTTGTGTTTTCAGACCCACAAAACGCCATTGTTGTGTAAATGAACTCGCAAAACCTTTAAAAAGTAAAAGTTTTCCATTTTTAGTTGAAACAGTGTCGTGTAAACACCCCCTATGTCTGTCAAGTTCCAAAAAGGATTAAAAAACACTATAAAAGTAGTTCATATGATTATTGTATTATATTCCAAGCAATACAGTATAGCTTCATGAGGAAAGCTGGTATTTACTGAAAATCTTCCCCTTTGCCGTAACTCTCAAACTAAATGTAGGTTTGAGATCAATAACGTTTAGTCACATGACACATGAAAACCAATGATATTTAAAGATTGATTTGAGTTGCATTAACTTCAGTACTTTTTATGTATTATGATTATCTATTATGTACTGTGTTTTTGGTCCTTTTTGAACAGTTGGAAAAAGGCTGTGTGACAAATTCCTCCTTTTGTGCGCGCTGGAGAAAAATAACAGCATGCAGGTTTGGAATGACATGAGGGTGAGTAAATAATGACCGAATTTTCATTTTTGGCTGAACTATCTCTTTAATCTGCATCAAGCGGAGAGATAAGAGAGCAGTCCTGCGCTTTAATTGCCTGATGTCTGAGTCAATCTGAGTATGAGGAGTCAAATTCCCTTCCTTTTGGGGAAAGAGCTGTTTGTGTTACGGACAGTCATTAAGCACCCGACGGGAAAATTAAATATGAATGAAAACTGCTTTGCACCCTTATGCGCTTCCCTCTAGAAGACATTTCCAGAAACAAGCTAGTGCCCCATTTAACAGAGCTGTTTTATAATGCATGTGTTTGGTGCAGTTGTAAAGAACAAGGTGAGCGAAATTTGCACTTTGCCAGAAAAAGAAATATGAGCTCCTCGCCAATGAAGGCAAAGCTGCCCGACAATCATTTGTTGCTGCAAGGTCTTGTGAAGATCAACCGATCATGTCCCGACTTCTCTTGCGTCTGATGTATTGTTTATGATGAGCCTGACAAGATGCACTGTGTTTTTCTCTCGTGCTTCCTCATTCATTTATGATGCTGGAGCTGGACTAGGTGAAGGGTTTGATATCATCAAAGGGCCTCATGACCATGACGGTGACCTTGAGTACGGTCTGTATCGTATTTCTTTCCTCTCCCTCTACGATTCTCTTTCAAATTTTTCCTTGTTCTCGTTCCTCCTTTCTCTCTTTTCTTTCATTTATATAACACTACACGAAACAACAGAGAGGAAAGACAGGAAAGAGAGGTAGAAGAAAACCACGAAATGTTGTGGTTGTGGAAATGTTGAAGCTCCCAAAGTACATCTGGATCAAACTGTTCAGGAGTTACGCTGTGAACTGAACATCACCTCTTCATTCTTTTAATATCCAGAATGTTTAGTGTGTACCGTGTAGTAGAGATTTGAAGCGGTATTGATCCTGCGCCGACTCTAGAGCTGCTATCTTGGCCAGACTCTGGCCTTTTCAACAGGAACGAATCTTAGTGGTTATTTGGAAATGGCCGCTGTAAGTGTTGCCTGGTGTTGGGGGTGGGGGTGGGGTTGTGCTGGGTAATAGCCTCAGGACCTGGCGGTTATCAGGTAAAAGCAACATGGTGACAAGCAGGCTGATGGTTTGCCCCTGAGAATGAAAAAGTGATAACAGTAAGTGGTTGAGTTAAATATTAGACTGTACCAGGTGAAATGGAGGGCATGAGGGTTGATGGGTACATGGGAATGAAATTATAACAAAAAGAAAAAGTCTATTTTTAATAGTTGAATTACTTTTTGTTCCTTCATGCTTTTTTTTTCAAACATCAGAGACATTTCCCTCCTATAAAAATGAATGCTGGGATAAATAAGATAAAAAAACATATTTCTTATAGTAGCCTATTTGTTTACTCCAGAATGCACATTCATACAAGCTGTTTAGCTTGATTTTAACTAAAGAAGCTACTTTTGTGAGAATTTTTTTTGTCAAGTTTTATTGCTTTTTTTTGGAATATATGCTGAAAAATGGGGGTTAAACAATTTTCACTCAGAAATTGTTAGTAAATTTCATAAATAATTGCTAAGAAACGGCAAGTAATACACTAAATAAATGTGACATTTTGAAGTAGAAAGACAGAAATAGTATTTTCTTGTAAAACATACGGCAATAATATGTTTGTGGTTTTTTTTGTTTCAGTGTTCTATTGAAAGGTAATCTTATTTTTTAAATAATTTGAGATTTTTGAGTCCGACCACAGAAAGTGATGCTGTACATGAGGATTTATACTTGGAATTATATGTTATTAATGCTAACATAAACATATTTGTTATTTTGGCAATTTTAGGCCTGTCTTCAACACTTCAAAAATCTGCTCTGTATTTTTCCTTCTCTGTGCTCCACTAATACATCTTCTGCTCATCAGGAAGTTAATACATAAATCAATGTGCAAGCAAGTCTATTCATGAAAGAATCATGAAAAAAGTTATACTGTGTCCACAAACATAAATGATTTCTGAATGTGACATTGAAGACTGAAGTAATGGTTGCTGAAAATTCAGCTTTGCCTTCACTGGAATAAATGACATTTTAAAATATATTAAAATAGAAACAAGGTTAAAGTTTAAGTTGGAATAATAACAATCTATAAAAAAAGATTGTTTTTACTGTATTTCTGTTCAAATAAATGCTGCCTTGGTGAGCTCGAGACTTCTACCGTGGTAGACGGTGTATTCTGTGTAAGTGACAGGTGCATATTCCTTCATACATTATATCAAGGCCTGAGCAACTAATCAAGCTACATAATTAGCTTCTTAATTAAAGAGGATTACCTACATATAATCAAAATTAGAACTAATTATGGGGATTAAAACACTCCACCTACAGTAAATAATTCCCAAGGGGCCATGTGTGCATTTTTAAACTAGCTTACTGTATTATAGCCTATTAAGATAAAAGAACATAAAAACATTTTATTAACAATCTTGAAATTGACTCTGTCAGGACTGGAAAGTGCACCTGGAAGTAGGCATTGAGAATTTAAGAGATAAAAAGTGAGAGGAAGATAAATACAGACATCAGATAAAACTAATCAGAATGGAGCGATTCTGACTGCCACTGCATTTATACAAATGCCTTGCCATCTCCTTTTCTCTTGCTCTCCTTCCTGCTCTCCTTCTTTCTTCCTCACCACCAACAATTTTCAAACCCCCCTCTATATCATCTCTGACTTGAGCTACAAACATGCCACTGAAGATCCCTCTGATGTGCAAAACATTTTATTTCTCTGTCAAACCAGAATTTGCGTGAAGCCGAACAGATCAAATGCATACAACGAGATGTTGGAGATATCAAGTGATTTTTAAACTACATCAATACTGCTTTATTGGGGATGCAGCCTTTGAGATGTGTAGCTTTGTGGTTGAAATACTCTGGCTGGAGTAAGAGAGGTGGAGTGAAACAGAACTGCACTGATAATCACTTTTTTTCTGGCATTAAATCTAGAGCAATTCTTAATTGCAATGTCTGATTACTTATATTCAGCTTGTCTCCAATGGCCCCTGCCGAGTTGATCTTTTAATCTGCAAACCTTGTTGTTACTATTTCAGGGCATTCATTTAGCAAAGTCACTTTGTTTTGTTTTGAAATGACAGGATCAAAGGTCTTATTGGATATTTAATCAAATCATTGAGTCTTTGTACCATGCAGTGTTTATTGCACAGTCTAGTTGTTAGCTGGATTACCTTCAGACTCACTAAGATCATATATGAAGCAAAGTTACTAGTCAATTACATGCACACTCTTTTAAAGGGGGAAAAATTCAAATTCTGTTCATTCACTCACATGCTGTTCCAATTTTTTTTGTACATGCATTAAAAGGCAGTAGGGTTTTTTGGACAAGTACAGATAAAGAAAATAAAAAAAATGCCTTCAGGGTTTTCTTTTCTTTTCTGTTTTCAATGCATGTACAACAACAGCAACCAAAAAAAAAATGAAATGAAAAATAAAATAAAATAAATCAACACAGGTTGCTGATGTAACATACCACAGTCCATTATGAAGTTTGTTCAATTCAATAAACATAGCAAAATCTTAAACTGAAATTGTACTTGCTGATTTCTCTAAATTGAAGTCGTTAAAACATGCTGTGACTAAAAGTGCTAAGATGAGCTCTTATAAAGCCATTAATTGTTCCATCCCTTTGATGATATAGGCGTTTGTGAAAGTAAGGCTTTTAAGGATACTGCAGTGATCAAAGACTATCCCCAGGATAGATTCTGCTAGGACACGCAGTGTTTGAAGTGTTTATACACATTCTGCTATTAGGGCACTGTTTAGGAGCTAACTCTAAATTCTATCTGATGGGCATTTCATGTGGACTCAGGCCTAATATAAAATGTACCGTCTTGAACATTAGTGCAGTCAGCTTGCATTGTGAGGTCACGAAATGAACACCGTACAGGGAATTACATTGCGAATGTATGTGCGCCTTGTCTGTTTGTGTGCAAGGCCGAGTTATACGTCCTGCTTTTTTATCTCTTTTTTTCTGGAGTTCATGTTTCAATGAAATGGAGGTTGAGTTGTGGAGATGCAGACGCAGAGAGGAAGAGCTGCAGGGTGGAAGGGAAATTATTACCCACTTTCCTGTTCCATCAACATTAGCTACACACTCAGGCAGGCACCCACTTCCTCATGTTTGTAAAACCAGCAGCCTTTTCCAGGTAAAGGATCCATCAGAGATATGGAGCACTACAGCTCAGACCTTCTTTAGTGAGACACATTTGCACCGTACTTATGTAGTAGTCTGATGTCATTACAAAAAGTAATTTTATGCAGGAAATTGTCCACTAAGGCCTGTGCTCTTAAATGACATATAATGGCAAATTATCAGTTCACACGTGTCACTGAGATTTGGAAAGATCTCCGGTTTGCTGGATGGCTGGACTCCAGCAGCCAGCAGGTGCTAGCTCTCTGCCTGATAATGTTTTACATTTGTTTAGATTGAGGGATAAAGCTTTTCTAAGGGTTAATTTATACTCCTGTGTACATAAAAGTGACACACTCCTGTTCCCGTGGAATTTAAATCACCAATGGATTTGGCAAATAAAAGCCGTTCGTGAAAGGCATTATGATGCTTGCAAGGTTTCTAAAGTGTTTTGTTCGTCTTGCCAAGTAAACACTTTTCCAGATGTGAGAGACGCTCTTTTTTCTAAGTGTGTGTGTGTGTGTGTGTGAGAGAGAGTGTAGATGAGCTTTAATTGTTTCTTTAACCCTCACATTAAAAGAGCATTTGAATTGAGTTGACAGCAAACTGAATACAGAAACCAGTTGATAGACATGTAACATTTACAAGTACAGTTTTTTTATTTTAATAAGTTCTTAAGATCTTTTTTTAACAAACCACTTTGTCTTCTAAATATTAATGGATGAAACATGGTAAATACAAGGAGCAAGTCCTTAAAAAGCTGTTAATTGCCAGACAGACAGACAGACAGACAGACAGATAGACAGATAGACAGACAGATAGATAGATAGATAGACAGATAGATAGATAGATGCCGTTTGTAGCTAGGAACACGGGGTGAGTCATTCGATGCTATTTTTAATTTGTAAGATTAAGCAGAATCTTAAAGTCACTCTACATTCGCACTGCTGCTGCGAATCAATCTAATGGTCGACACGAACCAAAGTGACAAAATGTCCAATTGCACTTCAAAGGCAGCAGTGATGAGGAAAGTAATTTGACCACATCATGTTGTCCCTCTTTTTATATCTTAAAATAGGGAAAAGCTGTCACCAGGAGGGCTGGAAACATGCTAGGCAGAGCTGACTACATTATACTGAAATGCTAAGTACTATAAAACACAAATGTGCCATCTGAACAGGAGTGTGGGAGTGTTAATGTGTAAGATGGGCATGCATGTTCAAACACACATACACACTCACTGTCTATTTTTCATTTAGCATTTTACCCCTGTCCTACACAAGGGCAAGCTTTAACAGCACTAGCGCCAAGATAAATGCACTTAAAATGAACCTCCGGTTTTTGTGTAACCTTACAGTATAAGGGAAAAATTGGACAAGACCCGACCTGATAATAATAGCTGGAGTTGAAATTACTTTAGTTCAATTTGAATAATGGTGCCGCCTAATCTGGTTAAAATTTCTGAACATATCCACTGAGGGAAAAAATGTTTATGGGTTTTTTTTTTTTCCACCTGGGCACTCATATGTTACTTTATCACCCTCGGTATCTCGGTATCTGTTTAACTACAGTTAAGCAATGTGTTAACTTTAATAGAAGGTTCCAGGATCAAAGCTAAAGAATTAGTTTGAAAATTATGTCATTATTTCCCTATGTTTGTTCATTCTTTCTTATTTCTCTATTCTAGCAATGACTGATTCATGAATGAGTCATTCTTATGAGTCAAACCTTTTCAATGTATGATTTGTTCATAAATTGGACTGATCCGGTTCTGGAGTTCACACTGGTTGCAACAGTTAGGCACACAGCAGGTAAAGATTATCAGTGAATAACCATTCAAATTGTCCCACAAATCCATTGTTTTCATAATTTATGATAATTTTTTGCTTCATTTTATACTGCTTTTTGCATACAGTCTCCATTTATTGTAAGTGTATTGAATGAGCAACCAACACATTCTTCAAAATATCTTTGTGTGTGTGTGTGTGTGTGTGTGAAACCTATTTGAACTTCATATAAAAGGTATGATGAAAAAGTGTATCACAAGCAAATCAAAAAACCTTCTTATTCTATTACACATGAATTCAAACTTAGGACCCTGGGTCACGTGACCATAAAATTACTTCCTTAAAGTGACCATCCCATGTACCCTTCACTCACTTGTGGAAGGGCCCTTCGTGAAAGGATTCAGTTGCTCACTTTTGTTTGGAACACCCCTTAAAACTGGCGTCCCCTTCTCAAAGTTCCCTTCAGGAGAGCAAAAACTTAATTTTTTGTATGAACTAGCCCTTTAAGATTTACATCAAAAGAAGTTGTGACATTCTGTCGATTACAACAGAATATATATTAGACTAGACACTAAAATCTTTATGCTGTGTATTGCTCCATGTAAACAGTACTAAGTTAATAGTTACATCATATTGTAAATGCATTACATGCATCTGTGGCATGAAGCTTAAGTTGTATTGAATGCTGAATATTGTTTTAATGTCATGCTTCAACAGAGCTGCATAAAAGGCTTTACCTGTCCAATTGTCTACTGAGACACCATCCTCATCCCTCAGACAAAAAAAGCTTTCTTAAATTTCCCTCTGCCATTAAAAAATTATGAAATATTTTAGTAAGCTAAGATGAAGTCCTCAGTTCCAGTCACAAATGAGTCAGTGTTCATGAAGCCAGAAAAAAAAGCAGTCTACCGGGATGAATAATATCTATCCAAAAAAGCATTAAAAAAGAAAGCAGAATAAAAACTGGGATTTTTAGAACACTGCCAGTAGTTATACATATTCCACTGGGTCTCAGACTGCGCAATTACTATTTAGTTGATTAGTTCAAGAAAAATAATAACCCGTGATCTGTCGGCCCTGTCGGACTCTGGCCCACAAAGCTTGTATTCTTAAAGAATATTAATTAAGAAGACAATAAACCAAAAAGCTTTTACTTTTCTTCACAGAACATGTGTAGCCTTGTGCCATCAGAGAGCCCTTCAGATAAAAAATTAATTGGAGGAATTTACCATCAGAATTCTTTCAGTAATGCTCTGTAGTTGGAAAGTTTCTGAACGCATCTTAGATTGAACTGATTTCTGTTCTCACAAACAAAAATATCATTACCGGCCTGCGTTCTCGCATCAAATAATTAGTCTGGCTTTGTCCAAATGTTTGTGAAAATAATCGATGTACATGGAAAAGCTTGTGATGTAACATTGTGGCCAGATTTCAGATGGACAAAGCTGCCGTTCTGATACACTTTAATTGTATACAGTGGAGAATGTGTTTTAGAGTCTATTCTGTTGGGATTACCTCGACACTGAGACACTGGCCTCCCGGATGACCTCAATGCTAACAATCTCCTCTCTCTGCTTTCTGCTATCAGATGAAGGTGTGTGCGTCTGTGCATATGAGAAGAGATGGAGTGTGTGTGAATGCCTATTGTGGGCGCTGTTGGAAGGGCCAGCAGTCTCTCTTCTATAATGAAGGGTGTGTGTGTGTGTGTGTGTATGCATGTGCAATGTTGCAGCAGCTGTCATATTGTTGGGTGTAATTGGGACCCATTGCACCATTAAGAGGGTTATGATCATTTGTGATGGTATGTAGCAACTGTCTACTTTTGACCTAGCAGACCATTACAGATGTAGTCTGTACACACAATTACATTTTGGTTCCTTATTCTCCTTTCCTGCATTGGTACAGGAATGATGCAGTATTCATGACCACCTTTTCCACCCACCCTTCACTGTAAAAAAAAAACCTTTAAGTAAATGCCTCGAGTGAACTTAAAATGTCAAATTGTCATTACTTAAAAGCTGCCATCAATGTAACAATGACCTATTTAGATTAAGTATCTCTAAGATTTATTTAGTTGTGTCAACTTAATGAGTTTTTAATGTTTAATTAAGAGATACGATACCATTTAAAATTATTGATGGTTTTTAATGTTTTTTTAAATTTATAGATATTAAATATTAATTTTAATGGATAATATTCATCTCGTGTTTATGTAAGAAATATTCATGTAATTGAGAGTAAAGCGCTTGTTTTAAACATATCATAGAATATCAAAAAATGTAAGATACAGACCTCAATACTTGAACATGCTACTGAATGTGACTACAAAATCAACAGCAACAATGTAAATAAAGCCGGTAAATGGACAAACGATTCATTCATATTAATTATTCATGCTCCAGTGCATGCTGGGAAGAAGTGAATGTGAATAAACCAAGGTCAAATGAAATTTCTTGCAAGCAAAAGCATATAATCGCAATATCGCATGATATTATAGATTTTTGTTCTGGTGAGCTATCCCCCCATCCCCCCCCGTCTGCTCAGGATTGTGTCTAGTAAAGAGTTTGGGACTTTGATTGGCTAATGGCACGTCAGTAATGCAGAGTGTTGTCATGATGTCTTTTTTTTAATGCTAATGATAATGGATAACTCTCTCCAGGTATACTAGATGTCTTTGTACTGAACCAGAAAACCTTTTTTTTTTTTTTTTTTTCTCAGTGTAAGCCTATGTGAACTCAAAAACATCCATTAAACCAATTCACTTTCTGTGCTTGTTGGTTCAAATCTGAGTATGTCACAGTAGAAGAGCTGCATCAAGATGCATTACTTCTATTCTTGAAAGTTCAGAATAGTATGTATGCTCAAGTAAATAATAAAGTAGATCTTTGTTTTTTTTTCATCATTTATTTCATCCAAGATATTTTCTACAGTGTGCCGTGTAACACGGTGTCCGAAAATTCAGTTCTCCTTCATTAATTATTCCTCTTTATTGGATTGTCTCTCGTCCGCTCTCTTTTTAAACTAAATAATCCCAACCACTTCACACAAACAATTTAATCTGCGTCTGGGTGAGAATGGTGTTTGCCATGCCAAAGGCACAGTCATCCCTCATTTTCCAATCGGTTGTGGTGTTCGTAATGAATGTTCCTGAGCTGGACCAACTGCTCGTAAATTAACACACGGCGCTCTGTTGCTCGCAGCATTGCTGTGACACTTTTGGTAGAATGGAGCGAGAAGTCACTGTGGAAACGGCACATGAAGCATTTGGAGGGCTGCGGTGTGGAGGGGCCGGGGTGATATGAGAGAATCTAAGTGCTATAAGCTAAGAAGCCACTGCGCTGGAAAATAGCTGCGAAACAGCCCCCAGAAACAGCTAAGAGCTTGTGAGGGAAAAGACTTGTCTTAGGGGACTGGGAGCAAAAACATTTCCTAAATGTGAGGATTTAGGAGCTGTAAGGTGAGGTTGGCCTGGCACTGAACTCGGTGTAACCTGGTTTTTGCCTCATAGGTGTCATCCGGATGAGATTAGAGAGCTGGAATTTGTAAATGGCATTATGTTCGGCACACAGCTGTCTTCCCTGGGTGAGATCATTTAAAAGGGAATGGCTGGTCTGTATTGATTGAATATCTGAGAACGTCTTGTGGCTTTCTTTCCATGGAGACTCTCAGAGGCAATGATTTCCCTTAAAGTTGCCAGTCACGGGAATCTTTAGTCACTAGACTGGGTTCATAAGTCAATTCGTTTGTCATTTACTGTAGCTTGAAAGAGACAAATCTATCGGCCAAAGTCATGAAATTAGAGACAAATCATTGGACTTTTTTGGTAGCTTCACACTTGGTAGCGTCTGTGCATTCGATATTCTATTTCTCTTCTTGGTCAAGTTTCAGCTTAAGGATTCTAATGTGTTTCATGAGTGCAAACATCACATGGCAGCTGTGGAATGGTGAGAGAAATGTAGTCAATGGATTTCATGAAATGCATGACCTTTTTTGCCCTTAAAATGCGTGAATGTTATATTAAAACGCACTTAACATTTCATATAAATTCTTAATATGCACTGATAAAGATTAGTAAAATGTATAATATAACATAATATAATATAAACCATTAAATGCATGCAAGCCAAAAAAAGACATAACCACAATCTAAGTATAAATGATATATATATATATAGCCTGCTTGTTAAACATTAGTACCATGAAATAAAAGTGACTACTACATATATGCATATACATAGTTATATTTAATTTTTATTATTTTGGGTAATTATTATTTGGTTCTTGTACTGCTGTTTTAGACACATTGGGAAAAAATTGGTGTAGAAACAATTTTCACTCCATAATTGCTAGTACATTTCATTAAAAATTGCAAGACTGCAAATTATTGTAATTGTTCATTTGAGACTGCAAATCACACATTGAATTAACGTGTAAAATTTTGAAGTAGACATACTACAACAGTATTCCAATAATCTTTGTTTTATTTAGAACTTCTAAAACAATTTTTTTACAGTGCACGTCCTCCCTCACCTTCTTTGAGAAAACACCCCTGCTTCATATTTGTGCAGTTGTGGACTTGCACCAGGACAAGGTCACCATTTCATTTCATTCAATACTGTTCACATCCCCTTTCTACTCAAGACAACGGTATTGGCCCAACCTGGCCGGAGGGACACAGCTTGCGTTTATTGTGAGTTTATTGCAGCTGATTTTTGTTCTCCTCCGTTCATTTGGCCTGCTGGCAAGTCCTCTCTGTCCATCCATCCATCCGTCCAAGTGCCCTGCGGGGATGGTCATTAAGGACATCACAATGTCCATCTCTAAGATGCCGGTCTTCATCAGATGCTGGGTGGTTATGTTCTTCTTCTGCCTGAGGCGACTCACGTTAGGAATCTATCGCATCTCGTAGCCGGAGTCTTGACACTTGTGTTTCTTCATGAGGTTTAAGACTGACTGTCCCTGTGAAAGCATTTGGCCGAAGTCTGTTATGCCTGTGGTGATTTTAGCCAGGGTGATGTCCTGCACCACAGATTCAAATCATAGCAATTTATGTCGTTTAATCTCCAGTTCTGTGACTCAATCACATTGATCAGTCTGGAATATTTCCTTTGAAATGAGAGATTTTTACAAGGATGAGTGAGTGGGTGGATGGGATGATGGATAGATGGCTAGGTGGATAGATAGGTGGGTAGACAGATGTGTAGATTGATGGATAGATAAGTGAATAAATGGATAGATGGGTACATAAGGTGGACAGACAGACAGACAGACAGATAGATAGATAGATAGATAGATAGATAGATA
>NW_015544201.1:1350839-1351585 GCF_001515605.1 Sinocyclocheilus anshuiensis
GTAAAACCTAAAACGTTGCTACCGTATTTTTTACGGTAAAATTCCGGCAACCACAGATGCCGTTTTTTTACCGTAAATTTTACGGATTTTTTTTTACAGTGTACTTGGTATTTAAATACTTTGAAAGCTTCATACAAGTTCTCAATTATTATCAATCTGCAGGCCACTGATAAGACACCGAGCTCTGAGATTTTCTCATCTTCATTCTTTGCCATTTCAACTCACACTTTGACACTTCAAACATACTTACTCATCAAAATTTCATTACAGCTCTTCGATGTTCGTCACGCATGAACATGGTACTTCATATTTAGGCTACATTTTTTTGTAAAGAAGCAGAGGACAAAAAGAATAAGTCTGACACAACGCTACAAGCTCGTTTCCATATTATAAATTCATGACTAAAAACTAAAAGATTTTCCTGAGTCTCCTGGCATCTAGAGCTGAATGACCAGTGTTGGGAGTAACGCATTACAAAAGTAATAATATTAGTATATTACTTTTTGCTGTAACGCAGTAATATAACGCATTACTAA
The DNA here is from genome assembly GCF_001515605.1 of Sinocyclocheilus anshuiensis. Lineage (NCBI taxonomy): Eukaryota > Metazoa > Chordata > Actinopteri > Cypriniformes > Cyprinidae > Sinocyclocheilus > Sinocyclocheilus anshuiensis. Next base: position 1,351,376 of record NW_015544201.1, read on the forward strand.
TAAAATTTGGGTAATATTATTACTCGTTACAATCTCAGTAACGCAAGTTACAACAACATATTTTAACTCAAAATTAAGTGGTGAATTTACCAACACCGCAAAACAGCACCAGAGAAAAAATTCCGAGGGTAAAATAGTTCCCTTTCAGTCGGTCACTCTTGACGTCACGTCGGATGACCGACGAATTGGGATCTCACTTAGAGAGACCAA
>NW_015544201.1:1352502-1365623 GCF_001515605.1 Sinocyclocheilus anshuiensis
CTGGTTAATTTAAATAGTGCGTACTGCGTAGTTACAATCCGTGCCGTTCAGCCTGAGCTCGGGCCAAACACACATTTGCTCATGTGACGAGGATGTTTTTTAAGCTCATTAAGTAAGCCTGGTTTACATAATAAATAATAGGTTAGCATTCAAATACATCGCAAATATGGACACATTTAATGGTTTAATGCCGAATGAGAGAGGTAGGCTACGGGAGAATGCCGTTTGCTTTGTTTCACATTGAATTAGCCTATTCGTTTTGGCTTGTTTAGCAGCTTATATTTTTCATTCTTGTTTTCTTCTGAAACCGTTCAAAATAGCCTATAGGATAGGTGTTGTGTTTATTGTTTGTATATTATAACATTTCGCTTTATTTACCGGTGTTATTTATGAATGTAATAATGCGGCTTGTGCTTATCTGTGTTTAACCTCAACTAGGCTACAACATAACATTAATGTAGACCTATACCGGTATCTAAATATGATTTTATAATTTTATGCTATATAGACCTACCACATTACCCTCCACTGGACGTAGAATGAGCAGCAATAAACTACATTTTGGCATTTTATAATACTAATGTGGATAGTTTGGTGAAAGTAACTCAAAAGTAGTGTAATATTGAATAATATTGTAATGTAACTAATATTATGTAAATAATATTGTAATATAACTAATTACTTTCAAAAGACAGAAACTAGTAATATATAATGTATTACATTTTGGAAGTAACTTGCCCAACACTGTGAATGACAAAATGTTTATGTGTGTACTGCTGCTGGCTATAAGTGCTAGAACGTTCCAAAGCATCATTTAATGGCTAGGCCTGAATATGTCCACTTTGTTTTACATTTAAAGTGTGTTTAAAAAAGCAGCTTTTTTTTTGGTGTGGAGAAATCTATATTGTGCTTCTTCCTCCACTTGATGATTTCATGAGTTCCAGGAGGTTTTTCTGTGCAGTTAATTGACTTTAATAAGGTGTAACTCATTGAATTGATCACACGCTTTCATGTCTTTTTCACTAGCCTTCAACATCCACCCTGCTGCGTAACTCCACCACACTGCCTGTGTCCCAAAATGACCTCCGAATGCTTCTCCTCCATTTATCTCCTTCATTAATCATTCCTCTTTATTGGATTCTCTCTCATCCTCTCTCTTTCTAAACTAAATAATCCCAACCACTTCACACAAAAAATACTTGTGGCTGCCAAAAGCGTGTCTGGCAGCCCAAGGATACAGTCATAGATTTTCTGGGTGTGGTGTTTATTGTTGATGTTCTTAGAAGTCTGTGTGTGTTTGTGTGTCTTCCTTTGAATGTGTGAGCATGAAGTTATACTCTTTTATTTTGCCTGACATTATAAATGTGCCATGACTGTTCTCAATATTGAGGTTAGAAAACCAGAAATCCATTGTACTTCTGTATCTTTCATTACTAAACTGATAATTTAATCTAAGCACCACCTTAAAAAAGATCTAATCAACCCTATCTTAGCAACTGTTGCTATACACCATTTTCTCAGATAAGTATTTTTTCTAATGCAAGTCTATGGAGGTACTGCTTGTTTTCTTTGTCTTTGAATTTTACAAGTATTGTATAAATAAGCAGTATGGTGAAATCACAAGAACACTTGGAGAGTGACATTTCAAAATACATTTACATTTTAACTGTTTATTGTTCATGCTTTATCAAGTTTAGATTATGAAGCTCAACATGAAATGTGTATTAATACAGGTGCATCTAAATAAATTAGAATGTCGTGGAAAAGTTCATTTCAGTAATTCAACTCAAATTGTGAAACTCGTGTATTAAATAAATTCAATGCACACAGACTGAAGTAGTTTAAGTCTTTGGTTCTTTTAATTGTGATGATTTTGACTCACATTTAACAAAAACCCACCAATTCACTATCTCAACAAATTAGAATATGGTGACATGCCAATCAGCGAATCAACTCAAAACACCTGCAAAGGTTTCCTGAGCCTTCAAAATGGTCTCTCAGTTTGGTTCAGGCTAGACAATCATGGGAGATGCACCTGTACAGTTTGTCTCATATTTGCAGTATTGAGTCTTAGTTTTCATTGTTAATGTGTTGAAAGATAAAAAAATTTCAGGTTTTTTTTCATGGCTTCTGTTGAGAGAAGTTTCCCTCTGATTTCAAATCTATGCTTAAAAATGTACTGCTGCAGCGATTGACCCTTCACTTATAAGTATTCTGACCAGTCCTACCTTAGCAACTGTTGCCATACACCATATATAGACAAGATTTTATTCTAATGTATGTCTTTGGAAGTCCTGTATGTTGGGATAGTTTTAAAATAAATGTTACTAAAATTATCCGACAATACAGAAAGTGTTGTTGCCACCTTTTTTATATTTACAAATTTACAAAATGTATCAAATGCATATACTGGTTTTAATGTGTTCCCCCCCCCCCCATTCCTCCATAATCTAACAATTTAAAAGCAGATAAAAATATACTTTAAAATGTCATTATTACAGCCCACATAATTTATTATTATTTTTTTAACAATTGTATGGCACATTTTATGGAAACCCATTTCCACCATGGATAAAAATAAATTGCACTTAGTTTACATCTCATAATTTCAATTTGTTTTTTTCTTAGAATTAAAATATATAAACTCCCAATTCTGAAAACGCACACAAGTCATAACTGTGAGACGTTAACGATAGAAGGGTGGAGCTTAACAAAGGGTAAATTGTGACTTAGTGATATTCAGGACTGCTGAATTTAGGTAACAGCCATTTATCTAAAATAAAAATCTAAAAGAATGTGCATTTTAATTAGCTTTTTCTTGTGGTGAGAATATAGGCTACTGACACACAGATTTCAGTTTGGTTTCCAGGTGAAGTGACACCTGGAATTGAATTACTGGTGGAGAATTACTGAGATTTCCTCTTCTGTTGTGGCCTCAAGCGAGGCACTTCAATGTGGGATGCTCCAGGGTCTGTCCCTGCCTCATACCCTTTAACAAGCTTTGCATAAAAATCTTATTAATGAAGGTTATATAAACAACCAAGACTGGAATCTGACCCCTATGTGATAACGCAGCAAGTTGTCAGATCCTCACCTGGGACCAAGATACTTCCAGTTTTCATGCAAAGATAATGCAGCCCTTGTGCCAACCGTTAACATTATGCAAATGTCTGCTTTAATAGGCTATAGCATAGGCTATATCAACCAATAAAAGAAGAGGAAATCTTATATATAAAGGTGTTTTAGCTTAATTATGAGCTGTCAAGAGCATAAAAATACAGACCTGCTTCTCTTTATTTGACTTCAGGGCTGTCAGGGTTTTAGAAGTCAGGCTGTTTTGATGTGCAGTACAGCTATATTGGCTCACTTTTCTTAACATCTCAGAGAAAATTGTCTGTCATGCACTAATGTGTTTCTCAGGTGTTACAGTCGGGTTTTGTATTGAAATAAATTAACTCTTAACAGTTAATTAATATACTGCATTTCTGTTAGTTTTACAAAGGGCACCATAGAAGAATATCTGTATTACTGTCGTTTGCACATTTCTGGTAAATGGAGCACTAATTAGCACAATTCCCCTTGTTAAAAAGTGTACTTGCAGATAATATAATATTACTCACATTAAAGGCCACTTAAGTGTACTTAAAGATAATACACTTTCACAACAATAGGTGCATCTCAATTTGCGTACTTATGTACTCTGTTGTTTTGTAGCATAAATAGTTTGAGTAGTGTTCACACTTAAAATTCCAAAAAGAAAAGTGCACTTTAAATACCTAGATGATGCACTTAATTAACCCAAAAAATTGAAGTGTGGAATGTTAGTGTAACAAATGTCCACTGAAGTCGAGTTGAAAAACCCATGTGCAGTTTATTGAAATCCAAAAACATGACCAAATACAAGATAAATAGAGACTTGACTAGGCCTGACCATAAACAAACTCACCAAACCACAGGTTACACAGAACAAAGCTAAAGACAATAGATGTGTTCGACTTGAAGCAGCGCTACACAGACCGATCGGTGTATGACATCAAAGTACCGTGAGAGCTATAGAGAGCAGACGGCTCCTTATGCTTTAGAATCGCTCTCGTGGTACTTTGTAATAATGTGTAATTGAGTTTTACTTAAACATACATTTTAAATCATTTTGTTTTTGTAGTGCTTTAAATAAGTATACTTATGTTGATGTATTGACTAATATAATAGAGCACATGTAAAATTGTAATTTCAGCTGAAGTGTGTTGTCCAAAAGTACATTTGTTAATGTATTTTAAATGTTTTTATAATATATACCGTGCGCATAAATGCACTTGGAATGTATTTTTCTAAACTTCAATACTCTTGCTTAAACAGTATACTCCAGTACAACCTGGTTAAAAATCCTGCAATACATTTGGTCAGTACAACAACTGACCAACATTTCCTGACAGTAAAATTTCCAAAAGTCTGAAATGTAACATATTGTGAAGTATTTATATAACAATTAAACATAAAATGCATATAATAGAATTAAAAATTAATAAAATGTTGGTAAAGAGTGGAGTAGATATTGTTTAATATGATTTAAATTGCATGTTTATTACCAATGTGCACTTCAGATTTAATCTGTAAATTAAATTGTACTAAATAAGGCCAAAAGCATGTTTATAGTGTTACAGTATCACATATTAAATGTTTTAAAATTCATCCTTAAAGTCACATTAAAAATAATTAAAACAAAATTAATTTAATTTAAATTCAGTTAAAAATGCATTTAATTTTAATGAAAATACTTCTTAAAATACATTACAGTGTTTAATTAAAATGACAGTAAAATGTCCAAAAGTCTGAAATGTAACATATTGTGAAGTATTTATATAACAATTAAACATAAAATGCATATACTAGAATTAAAAATTATCAAATGTTTGTAAAGAGTGGAGTAGATATTGTTTAATATGATTTAAATTGCATGTTTATTACCAATGTGCACTTCAGATTTAATCTGTAAATTAAATTGTACTAAATAAGGCCAAAAGCATGTTTATAGTGTTACAGTATCACATATTAAATGTTTTAAAATTCATCCTTAAAGTCACATTAAAAATAATTAAAACAAAATTAATTTAATTTAAATTCAGTTAAAAATGCATTTAATTTTAATGAAAATACTTCTTAAAATACATTACAGTGTTTAATTAAAATACACTTTATTAGATATAAATGTATTAGAAATACATTTTAAATATACTAAATTGGCACGTCATTATTAGAAAAAGTAATTAAACATTTAATTATATAATCGTGTAAATGTAACATTATTATTTTTATATAAAAATATTCTTTACATTTTAGTTCACGTTAACTACTTGCCAGTACATTTGGCAGTGCACATTAACCATATTTCAGAGAATAGAAGCAATTATGAAAGTAAATATAAAGAATAATATAATATATAATATATGAAATCAATTACAAATAATATAGGTAATAATTTAGGTTTTTGAAAATATTATACTTAAGTGTAAATTAAATGTATTGTTTTAAAGTATATCAATCCAAATCGGTTGACTCTGATGAATTTGACACATGCATCAACTCTGGAGTGGCTGGATCTGCATCATCCGCTTGCACAGACGGGGACTGAAGATCCGCATAGACCTGGTCAGACAACCTGGATCAGGCTCAACAGGGATGGGGTCATCTGCTGACTTCATCTCAGAGGGAACTTGGACAGGTAGCCTATTGGCTCAGAATAGTCTAGATCCAGCTGTGGTGTAAGATGCTGGACTCTGTTCGAGTCGCAGCAAAGGAAGAGGTGCTTTACGGCCTTACTGTATCTCTGGAAGAACGCATTGACTGCCTTCCTCTTTCCTCGCTTTTCTAAGTTTTTCTAAAAAGAAGAAAAATGAATAAACTATTAGAAACATCTCTGTGAATGTTTATTAGAGCTGCAGCTACTAATGGCGCTTTTCCACTGCATGGTACGGCACGGCTCACTTTTGGGGGGTTTTCCACTGTGCACAGTACCTGGTACTTTTTTCAGTACCACCTCGGCTACAGTTCCAAGCGAGCCGTACCGTTACCAAAATGTGACATGTGTAAACCCTGCTGATCACTGATTTGCCGGAGAGAATCGCCACTACCTGCATCATTGAACATGAGACACTAGACCCGCTAGATTAAATCAGCACAGCCAACGAGGATCGAACGCGACTAAATGTAAAATGTAAACTTTTTTTTTGAACGAACGCACCTTTTTCGTGGTCTGTTGAGGAAGTACAGATGTTCCTTTCGTTGATAGCCGAGGATCGATCCAGCGAGAGCTTGATGGGACATTTTTCAGGAGGTTGCGGCAGTAGAGGCAGCGCAACTATAACGACATGTCTATAATCCCGCCCACTCTTAACGCAACGTGGAAACGCAAACCAAACCGAGCCGAGCCGTACCATGCAGTGGAAAAGCGGCATAATTAATACAATTAAAAGTGAAAATAATACAACAGAAGTCATTGTTGGATTTTTTAAGCAGTTACTAGCAGTGAATCAGAATTACAACTACAAATAATGATAGAGAACATAGAAAATTAAAAATGGTAGAAATAACATGAACCAAAGTAATGATGGCTCACCGTCACCCAGGTCAGAACTGGACGGATCTGCAACAGGTACACGACTCCGGATCGGCCAGATCTGCGTCCGCCGTTTGCTCAGTCCTGGAGGGACCTAGCAGACATCGACTCAACATCTTCACAGACCCTGGCAGACACACCAGCTCAGGGTCGGCAGGATCTGTGTCAGCCATTGGTGTGATTCTGAAGGGACTCGGGGCAGGCATTAGCTCTGAACCGTCTAGGTCTGGCTGTGGTGTAAGATACACCAATCTTTGGCAGCTTTACAGCCTTCCATACTCTCCGACAGAGAGCACAGACTTCTTTCCCCTTCCTCCCTTTTGCAGGTTTTTCTAAAATAAAGAAAAATGAAAGAAAAGAAATAATAAGCTCAGCCTGACTTTTCTCTCTCTGTATATTCACATTTGCTTTTTTGATTTCCTGATATCTACTACTCATGTATTGAAGTGCAAGGGGTAGATGGAGATTGTAAAAGTGGGGTTCATTAAGCTTGTCTTCTGGTCCGCGAGGCACAGATGGAGAGGGATCTCTTTTGTACCAGAAAGCCTCTGTATATGGATTTTGTTCATTCCTTTTCATCACTATATTATGTAATCTAAAATTCTTATTGGATGAATCTCTGTACCACCTCTTACAATATGCCAGTGCAAATTAAACAGTTGAACTATAAATAAGTTTGTGTACAGAGTCTCGTCTCCATGTTCATGACTCTTCCAATGGGCAAAAGGGGACTGAGAGTGTTTCACTACCTTTTCTCGTCTAACCGATGCATGGGATCCGCTGTCTTCTTGCAATCTAGTTCATAAACCACCTGTGCTCTTCTAGATGCTGTAGCATCAGTCTGTTTGCTGGATTGCGGATCAAACACTGGAAAATCAGGTCATGGCATGCTGTAAAGTTTTCAGAGGGAGAGTGCGGGTTAGTCTTACTCAACATCAATGTTGACATATGAAAAAGCTTTTGAAGAGTAAATGTTTTACCATATAAAATTTCATTATTAGATAATATAAATATCCCCAATTAAATAATTATGTCTAGTCACATTGGTAAACATTTGTTACTTGCTAGACTTCCTGTTATATCCTGTCTGACATATGTGACCCTAGACCACAAAACCAGTCTTAAGTCGCTGGGGTATATTTGTAGCAATAGCCAAAAATACATTGTATGGGTCAAAATTATTGATTTTTCTTTTATGCCAAAAATCATTAGGACATTAAGTAAAGATCATGTTCCATGAAGATATTCGTAAATTTCCTACCGTAAATATATAAAAACTTAATTTTTGATTAGTCATATGCATTGCTAAGAACTTCATTTGGACAACTTTAAAGGCGATTTTCTCAATATTTTGATTTTTCTGCACCCTCAGATTCCAGATTTTCAAATAGTTGTATCTCGGCCAAATATTGTCATATCATAACAAACCATACATCAATGGATAAATCTCAATTTCAAAAAATTGATCCTTATGACTGGTTTTATGGTCAAGGGTAACATATCCATTTTGTCTGTCAGTGGCTACGTTTACATGCACAATTTTTGGTTCAATCGGACTGAATTCATTCCGATTGATGAATCTGAACATGCACATGACATGCTCACACTGCACAAATATATCGTTTTTCACTGTTTGCACATAATAACCACTCTCCTACACTGTTTCTTTATTTGTTTTTAACAGCAGAATTAATATTTATCCATTTATGGATAAATATACATATAAACCGCTGTGCCGTGCTGCTAATATTTATCACGCAGTAAAAATGCCCCTCCCCGCACCCAGAACGGGTTGCCTGTGGATGAGAATCCAAAACAAGGACCGGTGGAACATTGTCCTGCTCTACTCCACTGAAAGGAGAGTTTTATAACGACAGGACACGCATTTATACAACACTTTATTCAAAAGGAAGAGCTGTTCATTCCGCACGTCATAACGCTATTTCTGCGTCTCTGCACATGCACAGTCCTTTCAGTTTCGGGGTTCAATCCGATCGAGTGTTTACATGCACTCTCAATCGTATTAGAAAAGGAATAAACCACCCCCTTCAATCCGATCGAAATTTCATTCCGATTGAGCTCAATCGGATCGATTAAGGTGTTTACATGAAGGCTTTTCAGTCCGATTGAGCCATCAATCCAATTACAAACTGATTATTTGGTTGCATGTAAACATAGCCACTGAGACTCAGAGACTGTAAAGAGGTGTCTGTTGCGTTTACCTGAGGATAAAGTCAGTTTCGCTTTAACATAGTCACGCAGTATTTCGTCTTGGCTTCCAAATGGCAAATACCCGTGCAAGATTTCAAACAGCACAACACCTATTGCCCAGACATATGCCGGGTCAGCGTGGAATTTGGTATGCCCTATGACCTCAGGTGGGGTGTAGAGTGGTGCTCCTGTAAGAGAAACATTTTTAGTGTTGAGCAATGCTGTTATCAAAAAGACAATACTGTGATCAATGACACTGCACTCTGCTATGGGAACACGAAACATACCTCGATATTCACTGCTGAGAACGCCCTCACTGCTGATTGGATAAGCACAGCCAAAGTCAATTAGTTTGAGCTCCAAATTGTGGTCAGTCACCAGGATGTTCCCCGTGTGGATATCACCATGGAAGACTCCACGGTCAATGCAGTGTTTCACAGCTTGGACTAACTGACAGATTAACCAGCGTGCTTTTCCTTCATTCAGGTCATCTGAATATGTGATGTACTGATGCAAAGTACAGCATGGTTGCGGGTACTCCATAATGAGCACGAAGCTCCTCTTATTCTCAATCCAGTGGTGTAATTTGATGATGTTGGGACATAATGGAGGTTCGCCCAACCTAAGCAACATCGCCACTTCTGCAATTACAGGTTTGGAATAACCAGCCTAGAGAAAAACAAACAGTTGGCTTTGAGTAACTCATTACTTAGAAGATCTGTAGAATGATGAACATCATTGTATTTAGATTTGCACTTACATCTTTTGTTGTCCATTTCCTTTGCTTTATGTTAGCTACAAGTATTTACAGCACAGCAATAGTCACTCAATCAACCAAAATTATTCTTAGATTTGTCAACTTACAATGTCAAGACAGCGGTCAGTTTCATGCTTGTGGATGTACTTCATGGCAACCTGTGAATGGCAAAAGCACAGTCAGTTTTTCCAAGCATACCAAAGTGCCAGACATGCACATCTACAATCTGTTTAAACTGACAGTGGACACACATTTCTACATATGGATCAAAATGTTGGTTCAAGTCAATAAAAGTGCTTTACCTTAATTCTATCGCCAAATATGTGGGTTCCCTCATACACCTTGCCAAAACTTCCGCATCCTAGAAGCTCTCCCACCACAAAGAGAGACACTCTATATCCTGATAAACACACAAGAAAAAAAACATGGACATACATGAGGCTGTACTTTCCTTTTATTGTCTGATATGAACAGATCAGATAGACCCGATTTAAAGAATAAGATCCATTTTAAAAATCTTAAAAGAATCCTATCCTTTGAATTCAGTTCCACTGTAAATCAGGTACAAGCAGTTACTGTAAGGAAAGTTAAGAGTATCAGATTTACAACCTAAATAATGATAAGTAGAAAAGAATGCCGAAAATAAAAGGCAGAATTTCAAAAGGTAATGACAACTCACCACAATCCAGACTGATCTCCGAATCTGATGAATCTGACACATGATGAGGCTGTACTTTCCTTTTATTGTCTAATATGAACAGATCAAATAGACCCGATTTAAAGAATAAGATCCATTTTTAAAAATCTTAAAAGAATCCTATCCTTTGAATTCAGTTCCACTGTAAATCAGGTACAAGCAGTTACTGTAAGGAAAGTTAAGAGTATCAGATTTACAACCTAAATAATGATAAGTAGAAAAGAATGCCGAAAATAAAAGGCAGAATTTCAAAAGGTAATGACAACTCACCACAATCCAGACTGATCTCCGAATCTGATGAATCTGACACATGCAACAACTCTGGAGTGGCTTGCACAGACTGGGAGGACTGGAGAGCTGCACAGACCTGGTTAGACCTGGTCAGACAGCCTGGCTCAGGCTCAACAGGGATCTCGGATGGAACTTGAAAAGGCAATCGAGTCGAGTCGCAGCAGAGGAAGAGGTGCTTTACGGCCTTATGGAATCTCCGGAAGAGCCCATGGACTGCTTTCCTTTTCCTCCCCTTTTTAGGTTTTTCTAAAATGAAGAAAAGTCAATAATAAACTATTAAGAAACATCTCTGTGAATGAATACTAGAGCTGCAGCTACTAATTAAAGGGGTCATATGATGCGATTTCAAGTTTTCCTTTCTCTTTGGAGTGTTACAAGCTGATTGTGCATAGATAAGATCCCTGAAGTTGCAAAGACTAAAGTCTCAAAACCAAAGAGATATTCTTTATCAAAGTTAAGACTCTGCCACGCCCCCCTAAAACGGCTCGTTCTAACACGCCACCACATATCTACCTCACATCACAGTGGAGTCAGCTGTCTTAACCGTGGCTTGTGTACTGCAAACACATACCAGCTTCATCACTGTCATGTGACTCTGTTCCTTTTTCCGGGCTCGGTCTTTACATTTATTTTGAAAGATGAAGCTCGCGATTATGGTAAGGGGCGTTACATTTCCGACGAGTGCTTGCGGTGTTCGGCCAATCACAATGCACTGGGTCAGCTGGCCAATCAGAGCAGACTGCGCTTGTCGCAAGGAGGGACTTTGTAGAAAACGAAGCGTTTGAGAGAGGCGGGGCATAGAGGACCTACAATAATGTACAGTATTTGAAAAATAATGTGTTTTTTGAACATTAAAGCATGTCAACATAGTCTGTTACACCAAATACACAAAATAATGATCTTTTAAAAAGCATCATATGACCCCTTTAATACAATTAAAAAGTAAAATAATACAACAAAAGTCATGGTTAGATTTTTAAGCAGTTACTGGCAGTGAAACAGGATTCCAACTGCAAGTAATAGTAGAACAGAAAATAAAAGATGGTGACTCACCGTCACCCAGGTCAGAACTGGACGGATCTGCCACAGGCGACTCAGGATCGGCCAGATAGGTGTCCGCCGTTTGCTCAGTCCTGGAGGGACCTGGCACACACAACGACTCAACATCCTCACAGACCTGGCCTGGCAGACACACCAGCTCAGGGTCGGCAGGATCTGTGTCAGCCGTTGGGGTAATTCTGAAGGGACTGGGGGTGGGCATTAGCTCTGAACCGTCTAGGTCTGGCTGTGGTGTAAGACAAACCACACTGTTCGGGTCACAGCAAAGGAAAGGGCGCTTTACAGCCTTCCATACTCTCCGAAAGACAGCGCAGACTTCTTTCCCCTTCTTCCCTTTTGCAGGTTTTGCTAAAATAAAGAAAACTGAATAGTAACCTATTCAAAGAATCTACACATGAAATACAAATCATGTATTAAAATCATTTTATGATGAATGTATTAAATAAATTTAAGTTCATAGTCCTGAAATGGTGAGAATTCTTTCCAAAATGAGCCCAAGGGTTAAACACTAAGCCAAGAAAACAACTTTGAAACATCCAGCTCACCTGTTGGGCTGTTCTCCACACTGTCTGTAGGACAAGCCTTCATGCCACCTTGATTTTCTGAGCTAACGCTCCCTGAATCTCCTGTTGTCACCTCGTTGGTGCTGACAGAGTCAGACATTATGTCTGAGGCAATACTGATCATCTCCAACCTATCCACAGCTTCTCTCTTAACTTCACTGCACTCACCGAAAAACACAGTTGTCTTGGACATTCTGTTTGATTATGTTATAAACCGTGAACACACTGTGTGTCATGTCTGTCCACTGTGTGTCTACTAAAGCGTTTCAGTCAGTAATCACTTTCTGTCGAGTCTCTACACTGGCTCTCTCGAGAAATTCGCCTGAACTCAAAGTTCGAAGTTTGAGCGCGTGCCTTTTGTACTACTTCTACTACTCTGTGACGTCACACAATCTTGCGCACAATCACGTGACCCCTACCATTCTTCTTTTTTATTAACCCTTGACATTAAATAGGCGCGTGCTTGAATTTCACAGCGGAACAGCATACATTTCTAAAATGTTGTTGTGTTACATATATTTGAAATATACTATTACTTAAACATGATGCATGTACTGTACGTCCGTAAGTAAACGCCAGTGTTCGGCGCGAGTTTTATTTCCTCGGACAGTACACGTGAACATGACAATCCTCTTTACTTCAGGAATTAATGTAAGCTAACCTTACCATTACTTTTCGAATTAACGCTGCATTTTTTTGTGAAATGCGACTTTACCGAAGCGCTGTCTCACAGACGCGGGTGGTTTTGTGAGCTTTTCGAAAGAAGCAGGTCAGAAACATTATGTCACTTAAGAGCACGGTAATATTCATTTACATCATTTCATAGTGTAACGTTAATATTTCGTAGTGAAGTGATTCGAAGTGATTCGTTCAGTCGCGCATGCGCAACATCCTATAGGTTCTGTACTGGAATTAGTCAAGAAGTTCACC
>NW_015544201.1:1365633-1366424 GCF_001515605.1 Sinocyclocheilus anshuiensis
TTTATGAAATTTAGATAAATTGTAAGGGATTCTAGCAATATTATAATTACAGATCAATAGGAAAGGGAGACCACCTAATTTGGAAAAGAAGTAATTGGGGATAAAATTCCAGATTGAATTTGGATCACACGTAAACCGTCTAATCCAATTCATTTTGAAAGTGTTGTTCAAAGAAGAGAAATCAAGGAAATTCAACCCACCATACTCATATGTGTTCATTAATACAGACTTCTTAACATAATGTATTTTGCTTTTCCAAACAAAACTAATGAATTAATAATAAATTGGTGCTCCAAAGAATCGAAAGCCTTATAGAAATCTAAGAAAAGAATGAAGCTGTCCTCCTGAATCAAGTCTGAATAATCTAATAAATCAAGAATCAACCTTATATTGTTAACAATGTGTCTTTTGTTCAAAAAACCAGATTGTGTCTCATCTATAACAGATCCCAATACAGATTTTAGTCTTTTAGCAAACATAATAGCAAAAATGTTATAATCACTGTTAAGCAGAGAGATGGGACGCCAATTGTCAATTAAAAGTAAATCTTTTTTAGGTTTCGGAATTAAAGTAATTAAGCCTTGAGTGAGAGTTGGGGGGAGAGCCTCATTCTGTATGCTTTCTTCAAAAACCTTAAAGGTCCCATGACATGCTGCTTTTTGGATGCTTTTATATAGGCCTAAGTGGTCGCTAGTACTGTATCTGAAGTCTCTTTCCCGAAATTCAGCCTTGGTGCAGAATTTCAGCCACTACGAGCCAGTCCCACAATGAGCTTTCCTTAGGACGTGCCA
>NW_015544201.1:1366889-1367289 GCF_001515605.1 Sinocyclocheilus anshuiensis
GCTCGGTTTACACCTATCGCCATTTCTAGCCACTGGGGGACCATAGGCAGGCTAGGGGAACTCATATTAATGTTAAAAAACCTCATAAAGTGAAATTTTCATGCCATGGGACCTTTAAGTAAAAAAGGAGACAATTCTTTAGAGAACTGTTTGTAGAACTCTGCGGTAAGCCCGTCTGTTCCGGGAGATTTATTGTTCTTAAGTTCTAGAATTGGGTTACTAACTTCAGATAAAGTAATTTCACTATCACAGAGATTTCTGTCATCTCTTGAGTCTTACAATCTTTAACAGACTCCAGAAAAATTGATTAGTTCATCTCTCGAGTCTTCGCGTTTTTCTGGTCGTTCGTTCATCACGTGACAGCCCCATAAGCTTAACCTATGCAGTCTGAGCCGGAAAG
>NW_015544201.1:1367745-1377354 GCF_001515605.1 Sinocyclocheilus anshuiensis
AAGACTCGAGAGATGAACTAATCAATTCTCTTTCGGGCTCAGACTGCATTGGTTAAAGCATATGGGGCTGTCACGTGATGAACGAACGAACGACTCAAACCCGAAGACTTGTCAGATAAGAGGTGAGGTGAGCTAATCATAGACTGAAGACCCAGGTAAACAATGAATTAATCTTTTCTGTTTCTTATAGCATCATAGTTTTGAATTGTTTATAGTGTGATCAACGTTTGCGTAAGTAGTAGACGTGTTAGGGAAGTAACACGTAATATTTTAATTATATTTTGCTAAAATGAACGAAATGACTCGAAAAAAGATTTATTTATTTTGCTGAACGAGACTCAAAGGTCCGAGTCGGTAAAATGATCTGAACTTCCCATCACTAGTCTGACTGAAAAATACATTGGCGATGACCTACAGCCAATGAGAGAGCAAGATACAGGGCAGCGGGAAGTTCGGGAGGAGTTATTTCCTTTTCACTTCTCGTGTGCTTTTGGTTGTGAAACGTAGTTTGTGGACCAGACAGAGTTGTCGGCGATTCTTCCTATTGTAAAGTCATGAGGTGTGTAACCTCCTGTCGCTGATCCATCATGCAATGTGAACACAGCAGCAACTGAATGCTATACCCCAGATAGTCGTGCAGTGTGAAAACAATGGTGATCCGACGACTTTGAAAATCGTGCAGTGTGAACTCTGCATTACTCAAGTCGTTTTGTAATTGGTGACTTGTAACTTGTAATTGAGTCATTTTTGCAACACGGTAGGCCTGTGCTTTTACTCAAGTATGGTTTTCAGGTACTCTATACACCTCTGTCTTTTTGTAACCAACTTTAAACATTTATGACCAGTCTTGAAGAAAACAAATTAGATTACTCAATTTTTAAGACTGGTCTAAGCAATTTATGCAGCTGGCCTTATATATGAGCGACATAAGGGGTTTGTTAAGCATTCAGTTATTCATAATCAATAACTGGAACTAAATTATAATCAACCACCATAACTACCCATTTTATAAATATCCATTATAGTAATTTCTTGTGATGGCTATTATTAGTTTCAATTACACAAACTAAAGCTTTGTCTTATCAGTGGTCTAGTTTTTGCATTGTGCTTGTTCACTAAAATATTCATTATAGCATTATTTCACAAAGTGCAGTAGTAAAAATGCTGTTAATTTGGCTAATCATAGCAGTCACTGAAATATTTGATTTGCCTATTGATACTAAAATGACCCACAAGGACTAATTGGAAACAGCTTTTGTTTAGAGCTCATTCGAAAGATGGTATGGCTCTGTTTTTATTGGACACTTGGTCTATAGTTTCACTTTTTTATAAATAAATGACATTTTATTGTTAGTCAATATTTTATTCAAAATCTGAACATTTTTTTTAGATCTGTCTCCTCTTTTTGCTCAGATGCATCATTCCCTTCAAGTGCCTCAACATCAAATCCTTCCCTGGTAGACTCATGAAAGACGCGGAAGATGTGAAGACCTGACTGATAAAAAAAAATGTGTAAGTCAAACTCATCACCTTTCAAACTTTGCAATTTGAATTTAAAATTTAATTTTACAAATGATAAATTTGTCAACACAAGACTACAAGTGAGTTGTAATATGTAGTGTTGGTATTCATCACCAGTACACATTTAACATGACCATGTTTAATTACATAATTCATGAATTTTGCATCATCAACACTTACTGAACTGAATTGAGTCAACATTGCACTGACTCAAGAATAATTGTCACCTGTAAAGCTGCTTATTGCTGAATTGTTTCATAATGAATTAACTTTATGATTCACTTATTAAACTGAACTGAATCAATGCTGAACTGACTGGATCTCAATAATGACACTATTGAGCTAGAGCTGCTTTACAGCAGAATTTAGTTTTGCCTCATTTTTGAAGTTTGCATCATTGATTTTGACATTTTGCTGTTTAATACTGAGAAGGTGCTTTGAAGACTCTATTGTATAAATTGACTTGACTACAGTGTGTTCAAAGGATTGTACTGTTTAAGAACATGCCGGATCCATTTGAATTTGAAGTTGAGTCTTGATTTTTCACATACTCAGATAAATATCTTGGACTTAAACATTTTTAAAGAAGGCAATGGTGTATTACATGCTACTATTTTTAGAAAGGAAACAGATAGAAATACTATTTTAAGAGCAGATAGTTTTCACCCTCCATGGTTGATTGACAATATTCCCTTAGGACAGTTTCAGAGGTTAAAAAGAATCTGTGACAAGGAGAATTGAATTTAAAGTTAAATCCTTTATTAATTGCAGTACCTCGTTTGTAGTGTATCGGTTAGAGTGTCCATGTGGTTGTTTCTGTATAGGGATGACTACAAGGAAATTAAAGATCAGATTAGCAGAACATAAGAATGCCATTCGAGTTTGTAACCCTTTGTATCCTATGGCCCTTCATTATAAAGAGAAAAATCATGGTAGCCCAAGTACATTGAAGATAATCGGAATAGAACATGTCCCCAGGTCAATAAGAGGAGGTGATAGGGTCAATAGGCTTTTACAGAGAGAGTCTTTTTGGATCTATACACTGAAAGCAACTAAACTTCCAGGCTTAAATGGGGAATTAGACCTGGTACCTTTTTTGTAATAAGAATTCAGATTTGGAAGCATTATATTGGTGATCTCTTTTTTTTTTTTTCTCCCTCCTTTATATACATGATTATATTGTGTTTGATTTAATTTGATATGTAATCGTCAAACTTCCTCTCTATTGTTTGTCCTGTGTAGAACAACCAGGTGATTGTTATTTGACTAATTAACTGCTGCTTAAAATGAACTCCGATTGTGTTTGTTACTCACACCCTGACGAAGGCAAAATAGCCGCAACGTGTAGGTGTGCACTTGTCACCTGTTCTTAAAACTTATAGCCATGATGAAATAAAGGCTTTTTAAAAAAATGTTTGAATAAGATTCGAGTGCCTTGGACTACCATTATTCTTATGAGTTGAATCATCCCTTGCACCCAAAGAGCACCGAGACTAGAAACCTAATACCCCGTGCAGCACTTCTTTTGCATTCTTTATTTCGAAGAGTTACAGACAAGTTTCACGTTATATGTTTCACCTGTTCCTTACTTGCGTTTTTAAAAGTTAATATTGTTAGGTTGTTGATTATTTCATTATCACAATCAAGATTTCGCATTAATAACACCTTTAAAAAAGTGGCATACATATCAGTTGTGCTTCATTTGCTCTACAGCACTGGCACTCCCCAGAGTATATTAATATTCATTTTATCTTCCTTGGTACCTTGTATTAAGCTTAATGCAATGTTTTATGCAGTAGGTGGTCTGGTTTTGCCTTCTGCTTTTTGCCTGACAAACACGTTTCAACATGTGTTGTATTATTCAACAGTCGGACAAAAATAGTGCTGAGTACACTTGGCCCTCTAACAGCACAAAATATCTTTATTATGCTGCTAAACAGATAGGTCTATTACTGGGGATTCAAGTGGCATTTCCTTAAATACAGTTTCTTGGTGGTTAAAATTCTTAGTAATAAATCTAACATGTGCAATTATTGTAAAACTTGCAATTTTAAGATACGCTGTTTGCAGTATTGTGTTTGTGCTTTTGTGTATTATGAGCAAACAGACTGAAATTTTGTTTAGGAATGCTGAGTTTGAACTGGAGAAAGCAGTGATGAGAGGGAAGAGGGAAAAGAACATCTCACATGGTTGACAAGACCACAGATTTGAATTTCATGAACCATGGATCACAGATTTGACTAGCCTAAATCCTAAATAGAAATTAAAAAAACACATTAAGTGCTCGTAGTTTCTCCTGGAGTGTACATATCTTCTCCATATATGTGTGGATGATATCATTTCTACAACACGTCCAGCACTATATCTTTTTTATAATAGCCTGCAAAGAGTGAATCACAAAGGCCAGAAATGACCTATTAGGTCCCCATCCAAAGCCCTAGAAAAAGGTTTGAAAACACGTCTTTACCTAATAAACCTGTCACCATGGAGACTCAGACAGACCCTGTTCTCAAAAAAATAAATGATCTGTCTTTTAAAAGTCCTCTCCTGTCACAGATGCATGGTGGTGGATTGGATAAACCACACTGAGCATTGCACTGTTAAACTAATCTTGTCAGTCTTTTGTGGAAAGTCTTGACCTATTCATTTAATCTGATTATAATCATTACAGTATCTTGCAGTGATGGATTGGTAATAGACAAATTAGGCCAAAAAATTGTGTCATGGTCCATTGTGACTCAAATGAACCCATTACATTTTAAAGCGCGCATATTAAATGTTTTATTTTATTTTTATGTTTGTTTGTTTGTTTGATTGTCATTATTTTAATAATACTTGTATATCAAATGTTTTATTTTAACTGAATAGTATAAAAATAGTACTAATATATAGTAATGCTATACTAAATAAATTTACAAATAAATGATAGCATATTTATTTATTTAAAGGGGTCCTATTGTGCTTTTTCACTTTTTTAATTTTAGTCAGTGTGTAGTGTGTATGTTTGAGCATAAAAAAGATCTACAAAGTTACAAATCTCAAAGTCCACTCCAAAGGGAGATATTTCGTTTAATTTTTCAAGAACTACAACGAACGGCTCGTTTGGACTACAGCGTTGTTTTACGGGTTTTGTGATGTCACAAAGCGGCCCATTAGAATATTATTAAAATAATTCCCGCCTACGGAAATTCTAATGGTTGGGGGGTGGGGAGTTTGAGGTCACTTGGTTGAGTGCATCAGACAAGACGACGACGAAGAAGAAGTGCTGCTGCAAAGTTAGTGCATCAGAGAAAAAATGAAGAAGAAGAGCTTCTGTAGCATCAAGTTTTCGCCATGTCCGTCCATATCCATGCATGCAAAGGTTCTGCGCGATCCTCTGCAATATTCTCGGGGTCTGAATCCGGCTCAAATTGATATGGCAATATTGACGCCATCCTTAACTAAACCGGAGCAGACGGAACTTGCTGCTTTGGCGAGGGGCGTGGCAATACTGAAACACCGTCTAAGCTGTTCGCCAATCACAACGCACTGGGACAGCTAACCAATCACAACACATTCCGTTTTTCGGAAGGCGGGCCTTCATCAAACCCAGAACTAATCGAGCCGTTTGTGCCAGGCTGGGGAGAAAGGTATTGTAATCATGTAAATTATGTGAAAAATAATGCGTTTTTTTTCGAACCACCAAGCATGCGAGCATGTTCTAGTACACCTCCAAAACAAAATCAAGACTTTGTAAAAGAGCATAATAGGACCCCTTTCAGTTTAAACCGGAGCAGACGGAACTTGCTGCTTTGGCAAGGGGCGTGGCAATACTGAAACACCGTCTAAGCTGTTCGCCAATCACAACGCACTGGGACAGCTAACCAATCACAACACATTCCGTTTTTCGGAAGGCGGGCCTTCATCAAACCCAGAACTAATCGAGCCGTTTGTGCCAGGCTGGGGAGAAAGGTATTGTAATCATGTAAATTATGTGAAAAATAATGCGTTTTTTTTCGAACCACCAAGCATGCGAGCATGTTCTAGTACACCTCCAAAACAAAATCAAGACTTTGTAAAAGAGCATAATAGGACCCCTTTAAGTTAATTTTAAAGATCCTGTTGGATTTTGTTGTTGTTATTATTATTAAAGGCAGTTGATGCTTTATAATCATGTTTCAGAAAAATGTTTGAAATGAAATTTATTATGAGCCTGAAAAAACTTGTTGAAAATTATTTTTCAAAGTTGTAACTAAGGATTATTAGAGTAGGTTTTGCAAATAAATACTAGTTTATTCTTTCTACTTTAAAAATTCATGTTTAATTATATGTGTTACTTGCCATTTCTTTGTAATTAATTGTGAAATGATCTGTGAATTTTGTGAAAATTGTTTTAAAGTAAATCCGACACCATTTTTCCCCAGTATATGCATGTTTTGAATAGCCAGCAATGCCAGAATGTTGTAATTACAGCATCTTCCAGCAGGGGCTAACTGGGCCTTTCCAATCAATCAAACCTTATGCCTTATAAAGTTAGCTATACGAAACAGAGAGCTGTGCTTTGACTGTCATGAATTCTGTAGTCTGTTTCTGCTTGAGGTTACAGCTAGCCATGTTTGTGTCTGTATTCTGCTTCAGGTTTTCACAGACAGACCACTGTGACCCTGAGATGATAAAAATAAAATGCACATTTGGAAAACGATGACATCATCTTCACACTGTAAAAAGCACTATGCATTACTGGTATGCAATTATCATAGGCTACTTTCTTGTGTGATTTGCCGTCATCCACTGTGCATCTTTGATCCTCTGCTGTGTACGCAAAATAAACTTGTCACTCTGAGATCTGCAGCAAAATTCCAGGGTTGTGATTCACATCTTTGTTTTCTTAAAGACCTCTTTAGCCCTATTTCCACGGGATTAGTATTATCTGGGGACCTCGTGTGATTTAAAAATTACCACACCACATCTGAATTTCGTGTGGCACATTCGCACGGGATAAGCGAAGCCTGTGATTTTACTCGAATTTACTTACTTATCTCCCGGATATGAATGTTCCATGCTGCTATACATGTCATCCATCTAATCGTTCTTTTTGTTTTCGCACTTCTGATGGTTTTCAGCTTTCTCTTTCTGCAAATTGTGTATAGGTGTATTGGTGTATAGAGACAGAGGCGGTTCTAGACCCTTTTTAAGTGGGCTTCAGCCCCCCTATCTGTCGTCTCAGCCCCCTAAAACTATCTGAATGATCGGGCCAGTGCTGCTTCCTCAAAGTTTATCATTCTCATGTGTTTTAAGGCTTGTCAGTTTAAACAAGTGATTTTAAGCTATTCAAGCACAAGACGGCACGAAAGAGATCTCAATGCGGTACTCGCGCTCTGTCATAGATCGTCTCTGTGCGCGCACACACCTGAAGCGTGCACACAAGGAAGCCGTCTCTCAGACAGCAAGCAAATACCAAATTGAGTTCTTTTTCAGGTCTTGAGAAAATTGACGCAAAATTATCTCTGAATGGCTGTCTTGATGAGTATTGACGTAAAGATAGTTACATCTTAATTGAACATAAATAGTTAAGAAAATATCGAATGCGCATTAACGGACCCTTTCATTTCTTAGGCTATGTTAATAATGGTAACAATAAAAGAATAAAATCAAACAATCAAACAATAAAAGAAAAAGAGAAAATTACTCGCTGCTCTTAACTAAGTAACTGTAGCTTTAATGGATATTTGTGTATATTTACTTTTTAGGTTATACAATTTAGGTAATTTGTTATATCTAATGGTCTGTCTGAAGGCTCAGCCAGCCTGTGGATGAAATCCTAGAACCTCCCCTATTTAGCGATATGACCCAACACCCAGAGGCGGACAAAGTACTCAACTGCATTACTTGAGTGAAAGTACAGATACTGCTGGTCAAATATTACTCCATTACAAGTAAAAGTTGTAAAGACACAAAAAGTGTACTTAAGTACAATACTCAAGTAAATGTACTTAGTTACTGTCTGCCTCTGCCAACACCCAAAATACTATCAAAACACTCCAACACAGCCTCCATTCTTCGAGAAAGATGGATAAAAAGGTGCACAGGAAACAAAAACCTTGAAAAAATGATATACAACCCCGCCAAATCCAGGCCAAATCACAGAGATGCCGATTTGCACGGGACTAATATTATCACAGGACCTCTGTTCAGCGAAATATGGTAGGTCATTTGCGGTTGAATTTTTACTTTACAAATTATAGACATGGCCAATTTGCACGGGATTAAGATCACAGACAATCTCCGCAATTATTACAAATTACTAGAGGTCACCAGGTAATACTAATCCCGTGCAAATAGGGTTTTGGGTCAAAACGCAGTCACAGAAGAAAATATTGACCACTGACACACAATTGTTTCAAGAAAATACTAAGAGTCTGTCATTTTCCAATTGTTGTCATGCTTTCATCTCTCTGATTTACAAGATGGTACTACACGGTTGTTTGCTGAATGCTCAGATCAATACTGACTCATTTTTTAGCTGGATGACTTTGACAATGGCTGTTTTCAGTGCTAGTGGGTTTGTCTTTTAAAAGATGGAAGAGACTTGTAACACACTTTGACTATAAACTGTTAATAAAACGATTAGGTCTCTTCTGTTCAATGTGATTTCAATTGGACTTGATAATACCGAACATTAATATCTATCCATGCCATATTGATTTCTCTGGAGCCGTGGCCCGCTCTTAGAGATTTTGTGAGTGACACCAGCATGATTCAATCGCGGACAGAAGGTTTTGATCTAATTTTTCTTCCTCTCATTGGCACAGATGCAACGGTAGATTT
The DNA here is from genome assembly GCF_001515605.1 of Sinocyclocheilus anshuiensis. Lineage (NCBI taxonomy): Eukaryota > Metazoa > Chordata > Actinopteri > Cypriniformes > Cyprinidae > Sinocyclocheilus > Sinocyclocheilus anshuiensis. Next base: position 1,376,074 of record NW_015544201.1, read on the forward strand.
TGCTAAAGCTCCGATCGATACAGCTCCCTGCTCCTTGCATCTCTCCCACAGCTTAGCATTTCCTCTGCAGGAAAGATCCCCTCGTTTTTGCCTGGAGAGGCTGACACATCAACTTCTGTAGTCTTTTTATATCTCAGCAATAAAAGCTCAAGAAATGTTCAGAGAATAAAACTATTATACTAATTAGGGATGTTCATTTTAACCGGTTAACTGTTAACCGACCATTAAGAATTTTGACCGATTAATGCAATCAGTTAAACGGTTTAAAAAGTCATTTATTTATTTATTTCCACTGTATAGAGCAATACTCTAATGGAATTAGTGGACTAAAGTCAGTCACACCTCGACTTTCTTCCAAATAACGCACATTTCATTCATAATATTATAAATACAGGCCTATAGTTCCTGCACATTTTTGTTTTTCTGAATTGTGTGAAATGGCTAATAAAAATAGGTAATACAAAACGATTATGTGGTCACCAAGGTGAATTGGTTTAGTCTTGACTTCTGGTCGTGAGTAACAGTGTTGGGGGGATGGGAAATCTGTTGATTGTCGAGTGCCAAATAAACACAGAGATGGACAGGAAAAGGTCAAAGCCATCAGGTGCCCAATTTAGAAAAAAAGAAAAGAAGAAGAGGAGAAACGAGCAAAAGATAAAGGTATGCAACTATGTTCTCTCTGTATGATTATTAAGGTATCCATGTCATGAATGAAGGGCTAATGTTAATTGGTGGGTATAACTCTTAAGTTTGTTAGCCTTTTTGCTATGATGCTTGCTATGCTTATACAACAATAATTTGGTTTTAACTCAACAAACACGAGATCTAATTTCACCATAATATTGTGCTTTGCAACAAAACTGTTACAAGTTCAGTTATTATTTATTTCCATCAGTTGGGTTAACGTTAGGCCCTGTAATTAGCCAACGGAATTTTCAAATCTGTGTAATTATAATTTAAATCGGACTACTTTTCAAATTGTATTTCATAAACCAACATCTCAGACGTTATGTCAAAACGTTATGGGGTTTCAAATCAAAAAATGACTTTCTGTTACAGAACAGGGCATTGATTTCATACATGTCCACTGTAGAGGACATCAGGACTTAAATCATGTTTATCAGGCATTTTGGGAGACACAACAAGGGAATATGGAAATAAATTATACATCAATATTCAAGCAGAGAGGCGCTTTTCAAAACTAAAGTTGATCAAGTCATACCTGAGGTCAACCATGTCCCAGGAACGGCTCACTGGCCTTGCCGTCATCAGCCAGTCATC